>NC_134791.1:55534331-55556831 GCF_046742065.1 Oratosquilla oratoria
TTATATATATATATATATATATATATATATATATATATACATACACACTGAATGGTTCCCAGAGATCAATTGATATCTTTTTCAACCACAAATAACTTTTAATTCCATGCCATCGCATTCGAGACTGAGAGTCACTCAAAGGAGGCATCCGTTGGAAAATGAAACGTGGACGAGCCGAAGATTCGAACCCAGCTCACCCGTAACAAAGTTACAGTGACGTAAAACCACTGGGTTTGAATCCTCGGCTCGTTCACGTTTCAATTTCCAACGGATACCTCCTTCGAGCGACTCTCAGTCTCGATTGCGATGACATGGAATTAAAAGTGATTTGTGGTTGAAAAAGAAAGAAATATATATATATATATATATATATATCTATATATATATATATATTTACATGTACATATGTATATATATATATATGTATATATATAAATGTATACATGTATCTATATACATACATATATATATATATACATATATGTATATATATATACATATATATATATATGTATATATATATATACACATATATATATATATATATATATATATATATAATACATATGAGTTTTCTCTTCATTAATTTCTATACCTATATTTTTTCTAAATGGGCCTGAAAGTTATTAATGTTATTATAAAGTAAAAGTGGAATTACTTAGCGTGCATTGTGTGCTTCTGACTCTGGCCGGTTCAGGCGTGCATAGTTTCAACTGTTGCTCTTAGTCTGCAGCTTACGAGGTTCGGCAATATCTAGGGTCTCCAGTTTACAAGACTTGACAGCTATTTGGGTCTGCAATTTACATAAGCTGAGAGGTACTATGTTCTGTATTCCAAGGGAGTTGGAGAAGCTACAATTTACAGAATATACAATATGCAGGATTTGTGTGATGTATTCACAAGCACTAGGGCTCCCAGTTGATAAAAATCAGACAAAAAGTTCCTCAGGTCTTAGGGACTGACAACTCGGTCGTTTACTTTTTTTTTCTAATTCAGGTAATGAATACCTGCAGGTGACATTTTCTTTTAATGGAAATCCTCAGATTATAGACATCATCCGGAAAAATAACCATGAAACCCTTTGAATGAAGTACAGATGTAATGAAAAGACACATACAGTCCAGATGTTCACACATTATGGGTTGCCTTGCAACGAGTTGTATACTACAGGAACTCAAGCATTTTTCATCTTTCACACAGACTAATCTCGTAGAAGCGTATAGGATTGAGAACATACAAGGATTATGAAGTTTTTAATACATTCAACTCAATGATGAACCTTACATTGCTTGCTCTGACTTACGATTGGTGATTTCATTCAGCTAAATTAAAGATCTGTAATGAAATAATTAAGCAGATTATAATTGTTGAGTGTTTAGAAAACTAATTCCTCTAAGTATAAAGCTAAACCTGAAGAAGTTAAGACTTTCTTCCTCAAATCATTCCCTGCCCTATTCTGCTTCCTCTCTTTTACCGTCTCTATAATATATTTCACTTTAGTCTGCTCTCTCATCCAACTTGTTCTCTTTCTGTCTTTCAGCTTTATTTCAACTAATAATCCTTCCATCTCTTTGCAGGAATTAACTTTGTTTCCATCGCCACTGGCAGCTTCCAAGTTTCATATTCGCATAAATGGGTGGCATTATACATTGAATATAGACTTAGCGTTTCAAACATAAAGGTAGAAAGCCTCTCATCCTCTCATGATCTTTTACTTACCAAACATTTTCCTACTTGAGTGAGATTGAGATGATGTATAATTTCACTGATGTCCAAGCTATTAAAATATCCGTATATCACTAGCTTTGCTGTAGGAAATCTTACTGGTATGATGTTGGCAGTCTCAGTGATGTGACTGATGAGGACGTGGGTGGTAGGGGCGCGTGGAAGATGATATACTACGCACACGATCACAGATGCGGTGTGGCGGGGGCGTCGACGAGAGGATAGCCTCACCCACAAAGGATTTACAAAGGATTACAAAGGCGGAGCATGCCGACAGGAGACCTTTTGATCCATATCTAGGTCGGATTTAAAAAAAGAAAATAATAATATTAATAAAATAATAAAAACTATTATAATGTAAATAACAAATATAATACATAAATAAATGAATATGTATAGTTAAAATAATAAACAAACAGGTAAATAGTAAATAATAAATTGACATATAACTAATAATAATTGAAAATCAGACAGACAAACGATAACAAAACAAAAACAAATAATATAAGATAAATTATAATCATTACAGCATCTTACTTAGATATTTATCTAAATGATTCTTAAAGCTTCGAACTGAACTACATTGCACTACCTGTGCAGGAAGTTTATTCCATTCATTAACTACACGGTTGGCAAAGTTGTTTCTACCTACTTCCAAATTGAATCTATTTCCGGACAGTTTGAGACCATTGTTTCTTGTCTGATTCTCATTCAATGTGAAAATTTTGTCACTTTTGATGTTGTCAATTCCCTTTAAAATCTTAAAGACCTGTATCAAGTCACCTCTGAGTCTACGCTTTTTTAGGGAAAACAGATTCATGTGTTTTAGTCGATTTTCGTATGATTTGTTTTTGATATTTGGAATCAGTTTTGTGGCTCGCCGTTGTACTTTTTCCAGTCTGTCAATGTCTTTAATGAGATTCGGTGACCATACGGAAACAGCATATTCTAAATGTGGACGAACTAACGATTTATATAGCTTGTTAATGAGTGATGGACTTTTGAAATCAAAAGATCGCGCAATCAGTCCCAGAATCTTATTTGCTTTCTCAGAGGCTGAAATACACTGCTTGGATGATTTGAGGTCGTTACTGATAATTACGCCGAGATCTTTTTCACTATCCACTTTTGTTAACGAATTTCCAAATAACTTGTAATCGCACTTACTGTTATTTTTACCTATGTGCATTACCTTGCATTTACTTGTGTTAAATTTCATTAGCCACTTTTCAGACCATTGCTGTAATTGATCTAAATCTTCTTGAATATCTAATTGGTTTGAGTGATCATTTGCCACTCCGCACAGTTTTGTATCATCAGCAAATTTGGAAACAGTAGATTTTAGTCCATGGTCTATATCATTTATATATACTATGAATAGAAGTGGCCCAAGAACGGAACCCTGAGGAACTCCACTTGCAACACTTTTCCATCCAGAAGTTTTTCCATTTAAAACAACTCTCTGTTTTCGACCCTTCAACCAATTACTAGTCCAACCTAATAGGCTACCACTTATTCCATGCAAAGCTAGTTTAGTAAGTAGTCTTTCGTGTGGGACGGTATCAAAAGCTTTTGCAAAGTCTAGATATATTAGATCTATATAGTTTTTTTTTGTCATAATTCGAGATTACTTTGTTGTAAAAGTCGAGTAAGTTAGTCACGCAAGAACGTTTCCGTCTGAAACCATGCTGGCTATCATTCATCAAACGGTTACTTTCTAAATGATGTTCGATAGCATCTCTGATGATAGTTTCCATTATTTTTCCTACGATTGAAGTCAAACTTATAGGCCTATAGTTATTTGGTTTCTTTTTGTCACCTTTTTTGAATATGGGAGTAACGTTAGCTAGCTTCCATTCTCTTGGGACATCTCCGGATATGATGGATTTCTTGAAAATAATTTCTAATGGAACAACAATCTCATTTTTCATTTCCTTTAAGATTCTTGGATGCCAACCGTCAGGCCCTGGTGTTTTATTAACTTTGAGTTTGTCTATACACCTTTTAATTTTTTCTTTTGTTATATTTACCGTAGTGAGTAAGTTTACCCCAGACTTTTCACAGGTTTCAGTTTGAAATTCACTTTGAGGTGTTTCGTTTACGAATACCGAGCTAAAATAATTGTTTAAGTTATTACACATTCCTTCATTTGAATATTCAAGTTGACCGTCAGCAGATAATAGTGGACCAATGTGATTCCTAACAACCTTTTTATCTCTAATGTAACTATAGAATTCTTTGGGATTCTCTTTGGATTTATCAGCGATGTTCATTTCGTATTGTCGTTTTCTTTTTCTTATTGTCTTTTTTAAATCTCTCTGTATTGATACATAAGTTTCATAGTCATTAGATGCACCCGAGCACTTATATTTCTTATAAGCCTGTCTCTTTTTAGCAATACTTTTTTCAGTTTCTTTGTCGAGCCACTTTGGGCGAGACTGATTTGGGGGACGTCTGTCCTTAAAAGGAATGTAAGTTTGAATCATCTTAGTGAGCGTATTTTGAAATATTTCCCACATCTGATCTACAGGCCTTTCGTTTAATTTGGCCTCCCAATCTGTAAGCTGAAGCTCCTGGCGTAGTCCTATGAACTGAGCTTTACTGAAATCGGGTATTTTAGAAGCACAAGTATCTATTCTAAAATTGTTTAGGAATTTGAATCTGACTAAGTTGTGATCGCTATTTGCAATGGATTCACCGACTTCTACATCACTTACCATGCTTTCGCGGCTAGTAATCAAAAGATCGAGTAAGTTTCCATATCTTGTGGGCTCTTTTACATGCTGAATTAAGTAATTGTCACCAAGAAAATCAATCAAGCGATTACCTATATGGCCATGTTCAAGGGTCATCCAATCAATGTCAGTAAAATTGAAATCACCCATTATCAATAAATCCCGGTTGCAGAAACTAGACAGTTCTTGAAATTAGATAAACTGGACTCGATTCAGACTGTCATACAACGCTACTCTCCCATCAACACGATTTGCCCTAAGATGGTAAAATAGCAAAGTTATGTTGCACACTTCGGGGACAATTTGCCACACCTCAGTTATTGCCATCAAGTTGCAACCTGCAGTGCACACTGTGTCAGCCTCTTCCTCCATATTTTTGGTCAGTGAGGTGACACTGGACAAGAGGAAGAGGGAAGGTTGTACCAAACACGTGGCATTTCACAAAAGTCACGTGATCTTGGCCCAGCATTTTTTTCTTCTTTCTTTTTTTCCCTGCTCGTGATCACGGGCACCGTGCGTACAATTTGTCTGTCACTTTCTTGACCACGATTACGAAGGGGAGTCTCATAGGCACTGTATCACTAAATTGGGCAGGATAACTGTACCCACACATTAGTTTGCATAATTCACTGAGTCGGTAGACTACGGGACCTCACATATTTTTTCACTGTATTATAAAATCTGTCCTGTATCTTAAGAGTAGTAAGGTGAAGTCAATAGTCTAACCCACACTGCTACATATTGCTTTATCACCCCAGAAGAAGAAGGTCGCGAAGACACGCATGCTCTCATCCACTGTTGCAGTGTGTGTATGTGTGTGTGTGTGTGTGTGTGTGTGTGTGTGTGTGTGTGTGTGTGTGTGTGTGTGTGTGTGTGTGTGTGTGTGTGTGTGTGTGTGTGTGTGTGTGTGTGTGTGTGTGTGTGTGTGTGTGTGTGTGTGTGTGTGTGTGTGTGTGTGTGTGTGTATGTGTGTGCGTGTGCATGTGTGTGAGTATGTGTGTATGCATGTGTGTACGTGTGTGTGTATAATATATATATATATATATATATATATATATATGTATATATATATGTATATATATGTATATATATATATATACATATATGTATATATATATATATATATATATATATATGTATGTATGTATGTATATATATATATAATGTATGGATATGGCGCCCTGCAATTATAGTGTTTACCGTGGGGAAAGAGAATAATTACTATGGCATCAATGAAACTACTCTATAATTACTGTCGGGAGAAATTCAGCAATTACTTTCGTATAAAATCTTTATATTTTTGCTACGTGTGTGTGTGTGTGTGTGTGTGTGTGTGTGTGTGTGTGTGTGTGTGTGTGTGTGTGTGTGTGTGTGTGTGTGTGTGTGTGTGTGTGTGTGTGTGTGTGTGTGTGTGTGTGTGTGTGTGTGTGTGTGTGTGTGTGTGTGTGTGCGTGTGCGTGTGTGTGTGTGAGTGTGTGTGTGTTGTGTGTGTGTGTGTGTGTGTGTGTGTGTGTGTGTGTGTGCGAGTGTGTGTGTATGTGCGCGCGTGTGTGTGTGTTTGTGTGTGTGTGTAAATTACATTTTCTGCTAGATCTAGGATGTATTGGTGATTAATTATACCAGTCTAGATGCATGTCCAAATATACATAGGAGTTTTGTTACCGAGAATCTTTAGCTTTCAGGAATGATTAGTCAGAAAAATATCTTCATTTTTGCATGTATATGTGTTTTTCTCATAAGTGTCCTGATAAATCCAGGAGAGAGAGAGAGAGAGAGAGAGAGAGAGAGAGAGAGAGAGAGAGAGAGAGAGAGAGAGAGAGAGAGAGAGAGAGAGAGAGAGAGGGAGAGAGCGAGAGACAGTCAGACCGATAGACCGACAGACCGACAGACAGACAGACAGACAGACAGACAGACAGAGAAAATGAAAAAATAAAGAGAACGAGAGGGAAAATGGAGAGAGAGAGAGAGAGAGAGAGAGAGAGAGAGAGAGAGAGAGAGAGAGAGAGAGAGAGAGAGAGAGAGAGAGAGAGAGAGAGAGGATGGAAAAAATAAAGAGAACGACAGAGAAAATGGAGAGAGAGAAAAAAAATGGAGAGAGAGAGAGAGAGAGAGAGAGAGAGAGAGAGAGAGAGAGAGAGAGAGAGAGAGAGAGAGAGAGAGAGAGAGAGAGAATAGTAAAAGTAAAGAGAACGAGAGAGAAAATGGAGAGAGAGAGTAAAATTGGAAAGAGAGAGAGATAGAGAGAGCGAGAGAGCGAGCGAGAGAGAGAGAGAGAGAGAGAGAGAGAGAGAGAGAGAGAGAGAGAGAGAGAGACAGAGAGCAAAAAAGTTCGAAATCGACAGAGACAAACAGAGACAGAGACAGACAGAGAAACAGAGGGGAGCACACATAGACTGCCGGAAACAGAGACAGACAAACAGTAATAGGAAGAGACAAACAGGGACAGTAAAGGACGAAAAGGATAAGTGGGTTTAAGGCGTGCATTCCCATCTTCGTTTATGAAATGACTCATTGCGTTCAAGTTTGAAAACGTATTAAGGAAATGGCGACGCGGTTCTCAAAATGCGCCAGCAAATTACACCACATTGTTGTGACCACAATAGACAAGGCCTTCTTTCTCTTCACCGTTTCCCTCTCCCAACTCGCTCCTCCTCCTCCTCTTCCTCCCTCCTCCCTCCTCTTCCTTTTTCCTTCCTCTTCTAAAAAACTTTTTCACATATATAATTATCGGCCCGTGGTGCCCCTGTGAGATTGACGTGGGAGAGAATCATTTCCCACGTCGCTCATCTTCAAAACATATGAATAAGTTTAACTTTACCTGGGGGTGCAGCCCTGTGTGGTTGGTATTCGGTCTCTCTAAACCCGGCCCAAGAGCTAAACTAGCCATGACTAGCCCCCTCTCTAGTTTTCTACATAAGACGAGCTCACAAAATGACTGTTCCTCTTTTTTGTGCTAGCAAGTGATATGAAAACACACAACACTAATAAAACATAGCCCCAAGTTTCTTTCTTCCGTACAGGTTCTACGGGAGGTCCTGAGGATTGTTGCTGGCTCCTGCGCCTGTGGTTTTCTAGTTGATGAAACTCGAGGAACAATTTATTATCATTAATTGCCGTGCATCTTCTCATTCTTCTTCCATCCTTATGCAAGCTTCTATCTCCATCTCAACTTTTGTATGACCTCCGGCGTCTTCTGTTCTCAATTTCTATCTCCATTTCTCTTCCTCCGTTTCTCACACCCGACAAGGACCAGCTTATTTTCCATCTATTTTCTGTGCCCGGTGGTATTTTTCTTTATATTATATATTGACCATTGCCAGACTATTCTATTCGTGACATCACAACAGCAGCGAGTGAATTAAAAGAACCTCTTCTCTCTCGTATAACCGACTCTTTCTTTCGTTCTCAGACAGCTTCTCCCACTTCTCTTTCCGTGTGTCAAACAAACACACTCACCTCGCTTCCTTCCTTCTCGTGCAATTCTCTTCTTATATTAACAACTCCACGGTTTCCTTTCTCCTGTTATTATCTACAATTCTCTCAGCGAGATCCCTCTCCTACCACCTCCTCCTCCTCTTCCCTCTTCTCCTCCTCTTTCCTCTTCTCCTCCTCTTCCGTTTCTCTCTGCTCCTGCCTTTCCCTCTCCTCCTCTTCCTCCTCTTCTCCCTCCCACTCTTTGCTCCAGCTGCTACTATTCATCTTCGTTTTCTTCCGTCTTCTTCTCTTCCTCCTCCTTCTCCTCCTCCTCCATCTCCTCCTCCACCTCATCCTTCACCTCCTACTCCTCTTCCTTCTCCTTATGTTCTTGCTCCTGATCTCACTATTCACCTTCCTCTTCCTACCTCCTCCTCCTTCTCTTCCTCTACCTCTTCTCTTCCTCCTACTCCTCTTCTTTTTCCTCTTTCTTCTCCTTCTATCCCTTTTCCTCTTTAAACTCCTCTTCTTTCAGTTTTCCTCCTCCTACTTTTCCTCCTCCTCTTCCTCCTCCTCCTCCTCCTCCTTCTCTTGTCCCATCTCGTCTTCCTATCCCTTTTGTTTCCTCTTTTTTCTCCTCCTCTTGTTCCATCTCTTCTTCCTCCTCTTTCTTCTTCTTTTAGTTCTCTTCTTACTTTTCCTACTCCTCTTGCTCCATCTCCCCTTCCTCCTCCTCTTCCTCCTCCTCCTCCTCCTCCTCCTCCTCCTCCTCTTCTTCTTCTTTCCTCTTCTTCTCCTGCTCCATTTCCTCTTCTTCCTCCTCCTCCTCTCCATACTTCTCCTCCCCTTCCTAGGTGCCCTCCTCTTCCTTCGTCTCCTCTTCCTGCTTCTCCTTTTCCTATTTCTCTTCCTATTTCTCCTCCACTTCTTTCTCCTCTTCCCCACCTTCTTCGTTTCATGTACTTCCTCTTCCTTCTCCTCCTCTTCATCATCATCATCTTCTTCTTACATTCCTTCTCCTCAACTTTTTCCTCTTTCCTTGCTACCTTATTTCCTCTAGCTTTTCCTTGCCCTCCTCCTCCCCTTCACTCTACTCTTCAGCACCATCATCCACTTCCTCCCCTCCTTTCCCCTTCTCCTCTTTCTCCTCTTCCTGAAGATCGTAATTTTACTTCTTCTCTTTCTCCTCCACCTCAACATGATCATCATTCTCCTCCTTTTTTCTCTTTTCCGTCTATTCCTCCTCCTCCTCCTCCTCCTCCTCGCAACATGGCTTCCGTAGCAAACACTCACGTTTAACTAATCTCCTCGACTTCTTTCATGACGTCTTTATCAAATACGAGGAATGTACAGTAGATCTGTTGATATAGTTTATCTAGAATTTCAGAAGGCATTCGATAAAGTTCCCCGTAAACGACTGCTCGACAAATTAAAAACGCACAGTATTTCTGGTAGTATCCACAACTGGATTAAAGATTGGCTCTCTGAGAGAAAACAGAGAGTTTTAACGGGGCCTCATCCAGCTTGCTCGACGTTAAAAGTGGCGTACCGCAAGGATTAGTTTTGGGACCCGTTTTGTTCTTAATATATGTAAATGATCTAGACGATGGCCTCCTCTACAAAGTATCAAAATTTGCTGATGACACAAAAATTACCGGTAAAGTAACAACCACCAAAGAGAAAGAAACTCTGCAATCCGATTTAGACAGATTATCAAGCTGGGCTAACAAGTGGCAAATGAAATTTAACGTTAACAAATGTATGTAACGAAATTTAACGTTAACAAATGGAAGTAACAATGATCACATCCAATACCAAATGAATGGAGAAATACTGGATTCAGTAACTAAAGAAAAAGTTCTACGAGTTTTAATATCAAATGACTCAAAGCCAAGTCAACATTGATCAGAAGTTGTTAAAACAGCAAATAAATTTATTGGCTTCATCGGAAGAGGCTTCGAAAATAAATCAGAAAAATATATTACTAAACCCTTATAATTCCTTGGTCCGTCCCCATCTCGAATACTGTATACAATTGTGATCCCCATACCATCAGAAAGATATCAGTAAACTAGAAAGAGTGCAATGGAGAATGACTAAAATGATACCAAGGCTGAAAAATCTGCCGTATAAAGAAAGACTTAAAAGTCTAAACTTATTACCACTTTCAAAAAGAAGAATGCGAGGAGATTTAAGTGAGGTTTTTAAAAAGTTCAAAGATTTTGACAACATCAATGTCGAAGATTACTTATTATTAGACCAATCAACGTCACGATTTTAAAGTAATTGGTAAAATATTTTCTGCGAATGAAAGTAAGCACTTCTTTAATAGGGTTGTTAATGTGTGGAATTCCTTACCTTCCACTGTCGTTGAGATTAACACAATAACAACATTTAAAAATCACTTAGATAAATATCTGGACTCTAATCCGCAAATAGAACATTATCCCTTGCAATAAAAGATCTGAAAGCCCGGCATTTTATTGTAATTGGGTAGGATAGTGGTAGCAGTAGTGTTAGTTTAAGTTCTATCACCTAATTACCCTGTTTTCTTAACTGTAGCTTAGTTTAGTTAACGCAAACAGCCTCGTTAGGGCCAGTAGGCCTGCTGTTGTTTGTTCTCCCTTTATATTCCTTTGTGTTTGTGTTCCTCCTCCTCTTCCTCCTCCTCCTCCTCCTCTTCCTCCTCCTGCTTTTCCCACTCCACCTCATTCTCATCCTTTTCGATCTTCTCTACCTACTTCTCGTCCTCCTGGTTCTTCGCCTCATACACTTCCTTCTGTTCCTCCTCTTTCTCCTCCTCTCCCCTTTTCTCCCGTTCCTCCTCCTCCTCCTCCTCTCCCCTTTTTCTCCTGTTCCTCCTCCTCCTCCTCCTCCTCCTCCTCCTCCTCCTCCTCCTCCTCCTCCTCCTCCTCCTCCTCCTCATCATCATCATCATCATCATCATCATCATCATCATCATCATCATCATCATCATCATCATTCTCATCCTCATCCTCATCCTCTTCATAATCCTTCTCATCTTACTACTTCTCCTCATTCTCATCCTTTTTTTATCCACCTACATTCTACCTCCACCTCCACCTCCTCTTTGTAGATCTACCTTTTAAGCTCGTTCTCCTCGTCGCCTTCTCCTCCTACTACTCCTCCTCCTCCTGTTCCTTTGCCTCTTACTGTTCCTGTTTCACCTCCTCTGTTCTTCCTTCTCTTCATCTATCTACCTCTTCTCTTCCAACCCACCTCTTTCTCCTCATCTTCCTCTACCTTCTCTTTTATCGGCCTTCTATATCCGCTTTCTGCTTCTTATCTTTTTCATTCTTATTCCTTTTCTTCATTTGATGTCCGTTATTTTCCTTACTTTCAGTATACCGACCATTCTTTCCAATCTGCCTTCTTTTCATTTACCTTTCTCATTTCTTCTCCTCCTACTCCTCCTCCTCCTCCTTTCCTTCCTCTTCCTCATCCAAGCATCCCTACGCCTCAGCAGCCACAAGTTTCTCCTTTACTCCAAATCCGTTTTCATCCTTCTTATCCATCTCTTCCTCTATGCCCGTGCCTTCACTCCCCTCCCATCCTCCATTGTAAACAGCCTCCATCCCCTATGTCAACAACATCTTCCCATCCTCCTATATAAACCCACTCCCACCACTTCCCCTCCTAAGATCCAACTCACTCAATTCCTCCATCACTTCAGATTTCTCTCTCCCTCTGTAATGACTTACGATCCTCATTGGGCGCTCTCCATTGCCTGGCACCATTATAATGTATATGTATATATATATATATATATATATATATATATATATATATATATACGTATATATATATATATACATATATATATATATATATATATGTATATATATATATATATATATACATACATATATATATATATATATATATATATATGTATATATATATATATACATAATATGAAAGTATACATACATATACTTAGAACGTAAGACCTCTCTCAGAAGACCATAGGCTGGAGAGTTTAATGGAAGAACTAGATAACATCAAGTGGGACATCGTAGGACTGGGCGAAGTCCGAATAGCGGAAGAAAAGCTGATGCAATTACAAGATGGTCATCACCTGTTCTACTATAGAGGTAAGGACAAAGAAAGATCTAGTGGAGCAGAAGTCTTGATAAACCGAGAGGTTGCTGGTAACGTAGTCATGTTCAGTAGTTTATCAGATAGGGTAGCTTGGATTGTGGTTAGGCTGTGTAGAAGGTACACTAAAAATAGTTCAGGTTTATGCAACAATTTCAGAGTTCAGACGATGAAATCGAGTCTTTCTATGATGACTTAAGTCAGGTAGGGATCAAGAAAAAAGTAAGTGCACATTGGTAATAGGAGACTTTAATGCTAAAGTGGGGAAGAAGATAGGAGATGAGTCGCGCATTGGGAAGTTTGGAGTAGGTGAAAGGAATGACAGAGGCGAGATGCTATTCAATTTTGTAGAAAATTACAACATGAGGATAATGAATATTTTCTTCATATTAGGAGATGAGAGCAAGAGTGTTAGCAATGGTATGGTGATAAAGTCAATATAGGTAGTGACCATAGAATAGTAGGTTGCACATCTAAATTCAATTTCAGAGCTGGGAGAAATAAACTAGTTTAAAAAAATCACTCTTGCTAAGGATAATAATAAGAAATTTCAGTTAGAAATAAAAATAGATTCGAAGCTCTAAGATCCAACGAGGAAACCTTCGAAGACATGAATTCAAATTTAGTGAATATCATTAAGGAATTGGCAGAAAAAGTAGGAAGCCCAAAAAGTATTAAAGAAAACAAATACTCTAAAGCTACAAATGACCTAATGTAAAGAAGGACCATACAGATTAAAACCAGGAAAGACGAAACAGAAAGAGTAGAACTAAAAAAGCTTATCAACAAAAGGCAAAGATTAGAGAAAAGAAAGAGAAACAAGGATGAAATAGAGGAAACTATTCAGAAAGGTAAAAGTATTAAAGGGATCGAGCTCAGACGTGCTTTAGGAAGACCTCAAATGATATGTTTGAAAGATAGAAATGGAGAAATCATTAACTGCAGAGACAGAATGGCAAAAAGAGTAGAAGAATTCTATCAAGAGATTTACTCGTCGAAGACCGTAGTTGAGTCAGTAAATTCAACTGTAGACGTTAGTAGTGTACCAGAGATTACAAAGGAAGAAATAGAATTTACTCTAAAAACTATGTAACGAGGAAAAGCACATGGGGAAGATGGTATATCGATAGATCTGTTGAAAGACGCAGGTAAATTAGTTCATATTAAAATAGCTCAGTTGTGCACCCAGTGCTTACGTCAAGAAAACGTTCGTGAATCGTGGTGCAATGCTATAGTAATTTTGCTTCATAAAAAAGGAAACCAGAAGGATATTAGTAACTATCCGCTGATTATTTTCCTATTAAATGTAATTAAAGTATTCTCCAACATCCTTACATATAGACTAAGTCAAGTTTTAGATGGAAACCAACCGAGAGAACAGGCAGGATTTAGGACCGGATATTAGACTCTAGACCATTTGAAGGCAATGAACCAACTAATTGATAAAACAACAGAATACAATATACCTCTGTGTTTAGCTTTTGTATACTACAAGAGGGCCCTTGACACGGTAGAACAAATAGCAAGACTAAACTCGTTACGCAAGCAGGGCACAAACAAACACATCGTAAGAGTTTTAGAAAAGATTTATGAGAAAGGTACCACTATAATTTGACTATATAAAGATACAGAAAAGATCAAGCTCGAGAAATGTATACGGCAAGGCGATACCATTTTACCGAAATTATTTACAGCTTGTTTGGAAGAGATTTTCAGAAGGTTGAGTTGGGAAGAGAAAGGTTTGAAGATTGATGGCAAAATTTATTTCCAAACAGATGGCGTTGCTATGGGTAGTCCCTTAGGCGTACTATTTCCTTAGGCCTACATGTGCCACCTTGAGAACCACGTCCTTAATACATTAAGCCAGAAACACAATATGTAACTTAGATATATTAAAGACATTTTCGTAGATATTGAAGGAGAGGAAAAATTAGAATGCTTGAAAAACAAAATAGAAGAAAACTCGTGCCTTAGTTTCACTGTAGAGAGGAGCGTTGATAACAAGATCCCTTTTATAGATGTGTGGGTGTGGCTCAGAAGATGCATTCATCACTAGTGTCTATAGCAAACCGAGCAACTCAGGAAGATACCTGAATGGCTCGAGTGAATGCCCTTCCAAATATAAAATTAGCGTGATACGTGCTTATGTCACATGAGGCTTTAAAATTTCTTCCAATTGGCTGCTTCTCCACCAAGAACTAAATAGAGTAAAACAAATTCTAACTAATAACGGATTCACAATGACAGACATTGACAAAGAGATTAAAATTAATATGGAAAAGCCAATAGCAATATCAAGGTAGATAATAAGGTGAATAAATTAAACATATTCACCAAAATACAATGTCCTCTGTTTAAAAAAACGATGAAAAAGTACTGAAAGACATAATGTACAAGAACTGTAAGCCCAAAAACAAGAGGATAAACTGAATCTAATCATTTATTTCCGCAATCCAAGAACTTCGTCTCTTGTTATGAAAAACAATATGACTGCCACTAGAGACATGTTAAGTTAATCTTTTCGCAATGAAATGTGTACCAAAGAGATTAATGAAATAGTATGTTTGTGGTAATGGGGAGAGCTTTGCCATCTAGTGCCGAAGTGGTTAATTACGATGCCGAGAGAGGTATTACGGAAATTGCGGCACTTAGAATAAGGATAAAAGTGCCAACCAGTTCGAAAGGAGATAATATATGTTAAGGTCAGCGCTCCTAAAAAGCTCTGCGCTCTTCATTACCGTCGATTATTAGGGGGAAGTATAATAGCGAAACAATATTTGGGCAGCTGACATCAGCCGAATTATTAATCATACTAATGGTTAAAAGATCATCAAAAAAATGTCCATGTTTAAAAATGTTAATAATGAGGACGGGGATTTGGGGAATGTGTTGGATCAAAAAATGTGCAGGACAAGCGCATGGAAAAAGATGCAAATTTTTCTGCGAGTATATACACATCCGCATTATATTCACGTGTAAGAGTATGTGCGTACGGGCAAGATCGCACGCACACGCACACACACACACACACACACACACACACACACACACACACACACACACACACACACACACACACACACACACACACACACACACACACACAAAGACACACGCACGCACGCACACACACACACACACACACACACACACACACACACACACACACACACACACACACACACACACACACACACACACACACACACACAACCACGCGGGTACTGTGCGTTCACGGAGGAAAGTAATGTTTTATTATTTTTCATTTGGTAAAGAAATGTTTGTTTGTGAAGGTACGTTTATGTGTTTGGATATTACCGTATGTTTTTGTGTACTAATGTTTGTTCCATTTCATTCGAAAATGTCTGTCATCATTCATAACATCTTTTTATATTCATGAAAAATATTTGACCTTCGTTGATAAACTATTCACGCCTCCGATTGATAAGGAACCTCACTCACCTGAATAGAATGGCCCAAAAACAAACAGAATTAAGAGGCAGAAGAACGAATCGATACGAACGATGATGGGCTTGAACGCCCTCGTTAACGAAGGAGAGCCACTGATATAAATGTCAATTTATTATTATTTACTATTTACCTGTTTGTTTATTATTTAACTATACCTATGCATTTATTTATGTATTTTATTTGTCATTTACATTATTATAGTTTTTATTGATTAATTTATCATTATTCTGATTTTTTTCGCATCCGACCTAGATATGGACCAAAAGGTCTTCTGTCGGCATGCTCCGCCTTTGTAATCCTTTGGAATAGCTTGATGGAAGCCAAATTACAGTGAGAAACCTTTCCTGCGGCAAAGAGTGATCAGACAACCAGCAGACTCTTCCATTCACCTTGGGAGTCTTCGGAGGCGGTGCTAATTACAGAGCTGCCCCGCGCCTCTTCGTTAAAATTAGTTTCACAATGCGGAAGCAGACCGTTTGTCCTTATTAGGAGAAAGTTTCATATAATTATACGAAGTGTTTATAGACTTTGAGAGAATATTGCGAAATGCCGGACAACACAAGGGGGAGAGAAAAAGAGAAAGAGAGAAAGAGAGAGAGAGAGAGAGAGAGAGAGAGAGAGAGAGAGAGAAAGAGAAAGAAAGAGAGAAAGAAAGGAAAGAAATTTATTGTTATTTTCTTAACAGTAAGGTTAACTTTAGTGAGGCGAATCAGAGAAAAACATGGTAGAAAAGATGAGGAAGAAAAGAGAATTGATAGAGGGAGAAAGAGGAGAAGGCAATGAGAATAAAAAAAAGAGGGGATTAGAGAGAAGGAGTAGAGGTTGAGGGCAAAGAGAGAAGCGAAGGAGAGACACGAATATAAGAGAGCAAGGAGAGAATCGAGAGAGAGAGATGAATGAAAGAGATAAGAGGGAGAATCGGAAGGAAGAAAGAGGAGGAGTCGGCATTGGGAGAGGACGATTGGTATTTAGAGAGAGTGAAAAGGACAAATTGAGATGAAAATTAGGAGATAACGGGAGAGATACACCCAATGGGAGAAGGGGGCCTTCAGCGTTAGCAAAGTTTGGCCGTAAAGGATGAGAAAGATAGCTCCACTGGGGAGGCAGGAGCGGGACGAGGTGGAGGAGGAGGAGGAGGTTGAGGAGGTGGAGGAGAGGAAGGGAGGAGGAGGAGGAGAGGAGGGGGAGGAGGAGGAGGAGGAGGAGGAAGAGGAGAGGAGGGAGAGGAGGAGGAGGAGGAGGAGGAGGAGGAGGAGGAAAATATATATAGAAAGAGGGGAAAGAAATGGAAAAGGATTAGGTGTAGGAGAAGGAGAAGAAGACGAAAGAAAACGTGTAGGAGGAATAGGAGATGGCGAAGAAATCTAAGACTAGGAGGAAGAGATGTAGGAGGAGGAAGAGATACACGATGAGGAGGAGGAGGAGGAGGAGGAAAAGGAAGACAAGGCAGTGGTATAGGAGGAGGAGGAGGAAGATAAACACGAGGTGGATGACGAAAAGAACGAGGAGGAGGAGGAGGAGGAGGAGGAAGAGGAAGACGAGGTGGGCGACGGGAAGAACGACGACGACGACGAGGAGGAGGAGGAGGAGGAGGAGGAAGAGGATGAAGGCGAGGTGGATGACGAGAAGAGCGAGGAGGAAGAGGAAACGGAGGAGGAGTATGAGGAGGAGGAGGAGGATGAAGATGAAGGCGAGGTGGATGACGAGAAGAGCGAAGAGGAAGAGGAGGAGGAGTAGGAGGAGGAATGCCAGGAATAACGAGAGCAGGCCCAGTGATATGTGATGTGATATGGTTTAACGTCACAAACTCCCTCCTATCGGGAGGCTAGAACGGTGCCCCTCACAGAGGGCTTTGTAGCGTGGAATCTAATAAACCATGCCCTTGGTTCAACTTCGCTGGTGGCAGGACTCGAACCACCCTCACCTCGACCTTCGCCGCAAGTAACGACGCCCTAACCCGCTCAGCCTAGTAGTATGAGGAAAATCAAAATAGTCATCTGTAGGAGTAGAGGCAATTCCAACAGTAAGGCTACGGGAAGCAGACATATTAGCCTAGGCAGCTTTAAAAGGAGGCCTGGGAGGGGTAGATATGGTAATAGAAGTAGTAGTAAGATTTGAGCAAGTGGTAAAGAAGAT
This sequence comes from Oratosquilla oratoria, assembly GCF_046742065.1. NCBI lineage: Eukaryota > Metazoa > Arthropoda > Malacostraca > Stomatopoda > Squillidae > Oratosquilla > Oratosquilla oratoria. The sequence goes on from NC_134791.1 coordinate 55,551,932, forward strand.
TTTACTGTAAGAGGGTATAGAAGAGTGGGCGGAGGAGGCACAAACAGAAGTAGAGGTAAGTAAAACTGATAAGCTTGATGAAAAAAAGGAGTGGCATGGAAGCAGAAGGGTAAGAATCTGTGACAGAAACATTAACGAAGGCAGATCAGGTTGTAAACAAAATAGGCACCGGGCCGTATGCATGGAGCTGAAGTAAAAGTGGAGGAAGAGAACATTTTTGGTGTGCAGAGGGATGTAGTCGTTCGGGTGTAGGTGTAATAGCCTTTTGCTTTGTTTATCTGACAGTGGGTTATATTCAAACATTTTACAAATGTGCAACTACATTTTGGTTTTGTGAATATATATATATATATGTATATATGTATATATATACATATGTGTGTGTGTGTATATATATATATATACATATATATATATATACACATGTATATATATATATATATATATATATATATATATATATATATATATATATATGTTCGATTGAAGACCAGAGCTAATTCAATATCCACTATCTTCTTAGTGATCACTAAGAAGATAGTGGATATTGAATTAGCTCTGGTCTTCAATCGAACATGTCTACAAGAAAACTTACTGCCCATTTATACTAATATATACATATATATATATATATACATATATATATATGTGTATATACATGAATAATATATATATATATATATACATGAATAACATCACTTGAAGACAACAGGAACAAATGTTTAAGTGTAGAACCACAGTGGAAGCCCCCACAAGTCACACCAAGCTTACGACCTGTTTCCGACCACCTTCGACCGAAAATCAAGCGATCGGTCAGCGACACAAAACCTATGCAAGGAATTGAAATGGAAAAAGTTAATGTGGTTGATAAGATGAAAATCTATGTACTGGGGACTATTCAGGGTATATTGTAATATATCTATCTATCTATTTATCGATCTATCTATTTACCTTATTGCCGACTACCAGCGACTACCAAAGACTACCTGCAACTCGCTGGCTACCAACTGGTCACCGGTGGTCGGAAACAGGTCGTAAGCTTGGTGTAACTGGGCCTTAACTGAGGTCAGTTCAATTCTTCCGTTACGTAGGAGTTTTTTTCATAAATCGCCTGGCGACATTGACAGTAGAAGGGTTGAGAGGGAGCAAACTAGGTTGAAGGGACATGATCAGTTGAGAGGCAGCTAAGGAAACAGAGGTAGCAGGGTGACCAGAACCAGTAACTGGAGGAAAAGCGACTGAATGAAACGAGGGAATAGATGCTGCAGTAAATCAAGTATTAAGGGGAAAACGAAGGCATCTCTACTTTGGTCATAGGTGTAATTATGAAAATGAAGCTATGAAATAGTCTTGAAAGTAATGAAGAACAGCCAAGACATTTCGTTGAACATTTTTGATGAAGGATTATTGCATTGGCACAATGTATTCACCTTGTACGAATGAGGTGAAAAGTATTTAATTTACTGAACCCATAGAAGTCTCTAAATTATCATTTTTTCCAGTCACCATGTTCCTTTATATTTCTTTATTTTCCTTCCAAGTCAGTTTCCAAATGAAAGACTTTTAGTTATCTTAGCTGATTTTTCCTTTCCATTATGTCCCCACCAATACAGTAAAAAGATGCAATATAATCAATGTGTACAGCAGGATAAAAAATTTCGTTGGTAAACTCTTAGTATTGTTCCGTATTGAAGCATCACGTTCTAATTGCTGTCTATATATAGAATGTAAATATACTCATTTCTCGAGACTATTATTACATTCCAATTTTATGTAAATCAACCTTACAGGGTTTGCCACTATGCAATGCTAGTTGAAGTCTAAAGATCAGGATATGAAACTTTAGGCTTCGTTCACCGGGTTAGTGCACCAAATAGCTTGGCAACACGCAGAAAAAAAAAAAAAAAAAAAATTATACATATATATATATATATATATATATATATATATATATATGTATATATATATATACATATATATATATGTATATATATATCTATATATGTATATGTATATATCTATATATATATGTATGTATATATATATATATATATGATAATGATAATAATAACAATAACAATAATAAAAATGATAATAAAATAATAATAATAATCATAATAATAATGATAATAATAATAATGATAATAGTATTAATGATAATAATAATAATAATAATAATAATAATAATAACGATAGTAATAATAATAATAATAATAATAATAATAATAATAATAATAATAATAATAATAATAGTAATAATAATAATTGATAATAATAATAATAATAAATGAAATAAATAAATTAATAACAATGATAATAATGATGATGATGATGATGATAAAACAAAATAAAATAGATAAAACAAAATAAAATTAAATAATACAAAATAAAATAAAATAAAGAAAATGGCACCTAGTACAGGTGTTCATCAAAATAAGCCACAATCACTACATTACCGATAAGGAATCAAAAAGAATAAAATAGCCTGACGGCAGGAGTCAGGTATAGGACAGAATGCCCTCTGCTTAGGAAGTAGCTAACCTTGAATTCTAGCCGATTTATTTCCTCGACTTCCGTATCTACCGACAATGCCCGATATTCAAGTTCAGTATTTCCAGTAAACCCAACCACCATCCTACATTTACTACTTCTCTTCCAATCACTCCCCATATTCGCTCCAAACTCCTTCCGTTGCTTATCCAACCTACTGTGGAACTTCAAAAAGAATTCTCTCTTTATTTTCCTCCCACAGGAACCTCAGCTCTTCCCAATACTTCCTGCAGGAAACCTTCCTTTCCGTCCAGAGATCCTATCACAAATTACAGAAACCCACATCCCAACAAAAGCCTTCCTAAATCCTACTTTATAGTGGGGAAATCACTTGGCCTCCAAACACACCTAACAAGTTCAGCAATCTTTAATACATTAAACAATCTTCAATGCAATCCTTACACGCCTGATAAACCTCCCTTACTCTTTCCATTTATTATCGGAAACCTGGACTTATAAATGACTTTATGCAAGATTTTCATGCATGTTAATAAAGTCTCACACGCATGTGGATGACAGACGCAAATTAAATTGCAGAACTCATATATATATACATACATACATATACCAAGGCTTTTTCCCCCTTCCAAGGGAGGTAGCCAAAAAGGGAAAGGCATAAAAACACTCCCACCCATTTCATCCCTAAATACACTCCACACCCCTCCCACCCTTCCTCTCATCTGAGCACCTCCTGGATGACGGGTCATCCCTGCACCCTGCCCACCGCCCTGGGTCAGAAGCAGTGTCGTAAGACACAGTACATCCACAGCAAGGCCGCTTCATTTAATCGGCGACCCCCCCTCTCCGTCCCCCTTTGCATATAAGGAGAGGACGGGGAGAAATCCCTTCGGGCTGCGTCAAAATTTACTCACACATACCACCCCACCCCCACCCCCCCGCCCATTCCTCCTCATGCAGTCACAACATCATCCATATACAACCATTCTCCACTCACCTCTGTCTTCCGTCCTCTCCCTTCCTTCCTCAACAGACATTCCCCTCTTCCCCAAAGCCCCCTTCACCCCATCCATCCACCTCATCCTAGGACGTCCCCTCATGTTCACTCCCTCCACATCTGCCTTCCATACCTCTTTTACTAGTCTTTCTTCACTCATTCTTTCCATGTGTCCAAACCATCCTAATATTCTTTCATCAACCCTCTCTCCCAAATCCTTTTTCACCCCTGTTCTCCTCCTCACCTCCTCATTTCTCACTCTATCTAGCCTAGTAACCCCCACCATACTTCTCAGACACCTCATCTGAAACACATTCAAACTCCTTCTCTCTTCTTCTCTTATGTTCCACGTTTCTGCCCCATACAGTGCTGTTGGCACAATCACTCCTTCATACAGTCTCCTCTTCGCATCCATTCCCAAATGTCTATTTCTCATTACACTCTTTAAACCACCAAGGCATTTACTCGCTTCTCTCAATCTACATTCTACCTCCACCTTCACTCCACCTTTTCCTGCTACACTTGCACCCAAGTATCTAAAACTATCCACTTCCTCCAGTCCCCCTTAATGTTCACTTCCAGTCTGCTGCCACTTTCACCCCTTGTACATCTCATCACCTTACTTTTACCCACATTTATCTTTAGCTTTCTTCTATCACATACTCTCCCAAACTCTGCCACCAGCTTCCTCAATCCCTCCTCTGACCCTGCCACAAGCGCAGTGTCGTCCGCAAACAACAGCTGGCTCACCTCCCACTTTTCTCCATTTTCTTTAACCATCTCCAATCCCTGACTCACCACCCTTGCATTCACCTCTCGCACCACCCCATCCATGTATAAGTTGAACAGCCAGGGCGACATAACGCATCCTTGACGAAGTCCCACCTTTACTTCAAACCACTCACTCTCTCCATTTCCAATCCTAACACATGCTCTACTACTCACATAAAAACTCTTGACAGCTCCCAAAAGCTTTCCTCCTATCCCATAAATCTGCATAACCTCCCACAGTGCCTTTCTGTCTACCCTATCATAAGCCTTTTCCAGATCCATAAAAGCCCAAAAAACATCCTTCCCCTTTCCTATAGCTTTCTCACATATCTGTCTTACCACAAAGATCTGATCTACACAACCTCTACCCGTCCTAAATCCACACTGTTCCTCACCAATTACTCCTTCTGTTCCTCTCCTAATCCTCTCAATTAAGATTCTCCCATAAGCCTTCCCTACTACACTCAACAGGCTAATCCCTCTGAAATTACTACATTCACACTTGTCCCCTTTTCCCTTGTAAAGAGGAACTATACAGGCACTACTCCAGTCCTCCGGTACTCAACCCTCTCTCCAGCAAACATTAAATAATCTCACCAACCAGTCCACCATCACTGAACCTCC
>NC_134791.1:55571831-55584331 GCF_046742065.1 Oratosquilla oratoria
CACATATCTATCTTGCCACAAAAATCTGATCTACACAACCTCTACCTGTCCTAAACCCACACTGTTCCTTACCAATTACTCCCTCTGTTCCTGTCCTAATCATCTCAATCAAGACCCTCCCATAAGCCTTCCTAACTACACTTAACAAGCTGATCCCTCTGAAACTACTACATTCACACTTGCCCCCTTTTTCCTTGTAAAGTGGATCTATACAGGCACTCCTCCAGTCCTCCGGCACTCTACCCTCTCTCCAGCAAACATTAAATAACCTCACCAGCCAGTCCACCATCATTGTACCTACTTTTTCAGATATTCTACATAGCATCCACCCAAACCAGGTGCTTTACCTGCTCTCATCATCTTAACAGCTGCCTTCACTTCATCTTTCCTTGTTTCTCCTCCATTTTCCTCACTCATCGCGGACATTTTCTTAGCACTTCCCACTGGAACTACCTTTACCTCCCTATCCTCCTTCATATTTGGAAGCTCCCTATAATACAATGTCTACCTTCCTCTCACTGCCTTCTCTTTCATTATCATCTATCCATCTGCACCTTTTACCTTTTCTTTTCTACTTGATTTGCCTCCCCTACTTCTCTTAGTTTCTTTCCAAAATATTTCTTATTACTTTAAAAAATTCTGTTATACTCTTACTCCATTTCACATCTCTCCTCTTTGCCTTCTTTATCTTATGCTTTACTTCTCTCCTATTTACTTTGTACCTCTCATATGATTCCCTCGTCTTAATTTGTAACCAATCTATGAAAGCCTGCTTCTTCTCTTCTACATTCTTCTTTGCTTCCCCATCCCACCACTCACTACTCTCTCTTCTCTTTCCTCCTGTCCTCCTTGTTCCACACACCCTCTTTGCATACCTTATGACTCCCTCCTTGAACCTTCCCTATTCCTCTTCCACTCCTGGTTCTACCTTATCCTTTACTCTCTCCCATTCTTCTCTCAGCTTCTTTTTGTATTCATTCTCCTTTTTTTTTATTTAAGCAGTTCACTCTAATTATCTCCTTACCGTCTGCCCTTTATCTCTATCACCACCTATCCTCCACTCTCAGCTTACCTTCCACCAGAAAATTATCTGATATTCCCCCACTCTCTCCCTTTAGAACATGTACATCCTTAACTCTTCCTACTATACTCCTGGTTACCAATATGTAGTCCATTAACGCTCTATCTACCACCCTTCCATCTACCACCCTCTCTCATGTGTACTTATGCTTGACTTTCTTCATAAACACTGCATTTGCTATCATCAAGTCTCGAGACACATCACCATCAACTCTCCACTACGATTTTTTTCTGGAACTCCATACTTCCCAATCACTCCGTCTATTGGTTCATTTCCTACCCTAGCATTAAGATCTCCCAATACAACTACATTGGCATATCTCCCTAATCCCGCTATGCATTCACTTAAACTAATAGAAAAAGCCTCCCTTTCCTCTCCACTCTTCTCACTACATATACATATATGTGTGTGTTTCATACACACAGGATTATACATATATATATTTGTGTGTGTATGTATGGTGTACATGTATGTACGTATTTGAATATATATATATATATATATATATACATATACATATATATATACTGTATATATGTATACATATATATATGTATACATATATATATGTATACATATATATATATGTATATATTTATACATATATATATGTATATATATATATATATTTCAAGCTCCGAGATATATCTAGTCTAAGTGGTCGAGAGTTATAAGGCGCCGCACATTAGTTCCACTGACGGCATGTGTGTGTGTGTGTGTGTGTGTGTGTGTGTGTGTGTGTGTGTGTGTGTGTGTGTGTGTGTGTGTGTGTGTGTGTGTGTGTGTGTGTGTGTGTGTGTGTGTGTAAAGTAAGTTCACATATATGTTCTATATAGATAAATCAATATGTATTATAAGATAATAGCTTCATGTGAATGGCCCATGGTTTCATTTTACGGAAATATATATCTTATGGTGGTTTTGAAGGAAAGGATTATTTTTTCTTTATCAAGAAAGAAAAATTAATCAGAAGTTAAAAATAAAAATGTTCTATAAAGATTCATTATGTTTTAAATATATTAGCTTTATATGAAGGGCATATGGTTTTCATTATTTACATAAACGTTTGTACAGAAATATATGACATATGATGTTTTTGAAGGAAAGGATTACAATTCCTGGAAGGAAAAATAAATCAGAAATCAAAATTCAAAACCCAAGAAATATAATTTAAAAGAATATGACTGGGAAGTATAAAAGATTGTTTTGGCCCTCAGCAAAACAAGAATAAAATCATAATCAACATTGAAAAGGTGAGAGATAAAGGTTCGTTAAGGAATAGATAAAAAAAAAGAATAAAATATTTTTGGTTAAAGGAATAAGAAAATGCACAAAGCTACCTGATTTACATAGTGCCTTGTCTTCGTTCATACCAGCGTGTAGTGCCTTGCATATATAGTATTACCAAGGCAGTTACGACAAAGGTGTTGATGACGGTCTAGGGAGTTGCTCTACAAGTGTCTGCTCAAGGAAGAATAGAATGAAATAAGATAAAATCTTTCCTAATATTGCCAAGGCAGTTATGACAAAGATGCTGACGACGATCTGGGAGTTGTTCTACAAGTGTCTGCTCAAGGAAAAATAGACTGAAATAAGATAGAATCTTTCCTAGTATTACCAAGGCAGTTATGACAAAGATGCTGATGACGACCTGGGAGTTGTTCTACAAGTGTCTACTCAAGGAAAAATAGACTGAAATAAGATAGAATCTTTCCTAGTATTGCCAAGGCAGTTATGACAAAGATGCTGATGACGATCTGGGAGTTGTTGTACAAGTGTCTGCTCAAGGAAAAATAGAATGAAATAAAATAAAATCTTTTCCAGCTCCCACTCTCCTTACACTTCTGTTTTCTTAAAGAACGCAGGACTTCAAAACGCTCCTCTTCTCTCCTCTTAGCCAACTGTTTTGATAGCGTAGTTAACTGCATAGATACACATGTGAAACATACGTATGTCAATAAAAAGTGAAACATATTCTCGCCTCCCAGAGATTTTCTCGATCACTTCATTGGTCAGCACAATTTCTTTTGACCTACGAGATTTCACTGCACTATAAGGGCCAAGAATATTTTTTGTTTCCTAGATTTAAGTTTAGTTTAAGGAGAGTCGTAGTATCTGATGTCCTTAGACGCGTTGCAAGGGTAACAAAATTCAGAGAGTTTATTTCATCCAGTCTTGAGCCAGAAAACTTCATTCGAGGGAACGTCGACGCATTGAAGAAATCCTGGTTTCTTAATTACACGTGAGACTTCCATGGGCCTGTCACAGCTGGAGATTCCATGGACGTGAGATAATGACTCAAAAGAATAAAGCCGAGTGAAGGAGTCAGGTGCATCTAAGATTTGTTCAAAATGTCCCGGGGAGAGTACGACATTCATCGCTCAGGTTAAAGGATCCCACGCCGTCAGTAATCGCATGCTGAATGGATCTAATGGGCTTTGTTGACCTCTCTCTCTCTCTCTTTCTCTCTCTTTCTCTCTCTCTCTCTCTCTCTCTCTCTCTCTCTCTCTCTCTCTCTCTCTCTCTCTCTCTCTCTCTCTCTCTCTCTCTCTCTCTCTCTCTCTCTCTCTCTCTCTCTCTCTCTCTCTCTCTCTCTCTCTCTCTCTCTCCCTTCTTTTCTCGCTATCTTTCTGTCTATCTGTCTCCTCATCTCTTCTTTCTGTTTCTCTTTCTTTTTCTTGGATATCGCAGTAAAGTCTTTACTTTCGGATTTAGGATAGTATTTCTTTTACTTTTTCATCTTCGTTCTTGTTCGTTTTTCCACTATTTTCCCTTACTTCTTTCTCGTCCTCTCTTTCTTTTCTCTGTCGACTTCTCTCCTTCTTTTTTATTTCTCTACATTTCTATTATAGGACTAGACTATTGCGCACAATGTATCTGATAATTTGAGAACAGTTTTCGGTAGTGGAAGAGGGCGGAGCGAAGGATGTACTTTTAGAATACTTTGTCTAAACTTCTGTACTTTCGAGAATTATATTACCTCATTTGCAACAGAGAGGCTGGGGGCGGTCTGGCCGGGAACGGTCTGGCCGGGATGAATAGAATAGTCATGTGGCAGCCAGAATAAAAAGAAGAGTGACACTCAATATGGACGGGGAAGAGTTGAGATGGTCTACTCCTTTGCTGCACAGATAAATAAAATATGTGTGTAAAATTACGACAAAGGAATTAACAAGTTCTGGCCTAGGGACTCGAGTCAATGGTTGTTCGAATGTTTACCAGCATGGTACAACGGTAACGTCATTGCCTTGTGGCAAGCAGTCGCACAGCCAATGATTCAACTCCATGTAACAGAACTTGTTAATGAATGAAATAACCTCGTGGCGGCCAGAATAGATAGGAAATTGTCATCTTTTACTGACGGGCTTTCTTTCGACTCGTATAGTCTTCTCCAATATGAGTCCTTTTATTCATTTCAATAGATCTTTTCCTACAAACTCCTCACCTTTTTTTTTTTTTTTTACATATCTCTTATGACCGTGTTTGAATTCTCCTCAAATTGCCTCTTTGCCAGATATTCATCAATTCTTGTTAACATTTTATATATATTATGATAACAGCACACATGACACTAATAACATATGTTGTGATAAATGTAATACAGATGATTATGTTGTCAATACTAGTAACGATAAAATTGATGATGATATAAAGGTAGTGATAGAAATGATTAATTGTTGTTCTTTGTTCACCTATTTCTTTTCTTCTAAGTATTCTCCATGCAATGTTAAGTTGCGCATGTTTCCTTGCATGAGATTGCAATGACGTCTGATTCAGCATCCCAGACATCATTGCTAAGAACCTTTTAAGCTCTCCTACTCCTCCTCTTGTTCCTCTTTCTCATTCCTCTTTTCCACCTTTTCCTCTTCCTTTTTCTCCTTCTCACCCTCCTCCTTATTTTCCTCCTCTTCTACCTGCCTTCCCCCCTTTTACTCTTCTCTCTTCCTTTCTTCGTCACACTCCTCCTCTTTTTTCTTTTGATAATTCTCTTGCTTCTCCTCTTTCTTCTTCAAATCCACTTAATTTTTATCTAATCCTTCACATCGTTCTCCTCGTTCTCCTATTCTTTCTCTTCCTCCTCATCTTCATCCTCCACATCCTCCACATCCTCCTCATCCTTCTCATCCTCCTCATCGTCCTTATCCTCCTCAACCCCCTCATCCTCATCCTGCACACCCCCTCCATCCTCCTTATTCTCTACATCCTCCACATCATCCTCATCATCCTCATCATCCTCATTCTCCTCCTCCTCATTCTCCTCATTCCCCTCATCCTCATTCTCATCCTCATCCTCCCTTCCTCATTACCCTCATCCTCTTTATTTTTATCCTCCTTGTTCTTATCCTTTTCATCCTCATCCTTATTTTTCCTCTACTTCTCGTCCTCCTATTAATCCTTGTTTTCCTTTTCCTTCTTGTCCCGTTCCTTCTAATCCTTCTCCTTCCCCTTATACTTCTGTTTCTTCTTCTCATTCTCATTCTTATCCTCATTCTCGTTTATTGTTCCCTTGTTGCCTATAATCCCTGTGGTCTTCATGATAATAATGCAAAGTATTAAGAAGAGACCAGAAGAGTTCAGGAATTATAAGTTTACTTTTCTTAACCATGACATACCTCGAAAACGATAAGGAAAGAAAGAAAGAAAGTAAGAAAGAAAGAAAGAGAGTAAGAAAGAGAGAAAGAAAGAAAGAAAGAAAGAAAGAAAGAAAGAAAGAGAAAGAAAGAATGGAGATAGAAAGAAAGAAAGAAAGAAAGAAAGAAAGAAAGAAAGAAAGAAAGAAAAAGAGAAGAAAGAAAACAGAAAAAAGAGAAAAGATAGGAAGAAAAAGGAAAGAAAGAAAGAGAAAAAAAGAAATAAAAATACATAATAAGTGCGCTATCTTAAGAGAAGGCATCGAAAGAAACCCATGAAGTCTACAAATGACTCTGTGTAAAGGAATTAATCTTTGTTTTGAAGCAAGAAACGTCGCCCGTGCTACAGATTTTGGAGGTTTAAAAAATTCGCGGTTGCCAAAAAGTACGCGGGCGTTACACGTACAAACTTCACTGAAAACATATGTACTCCTGGGATATAAAAACACAAGTTTTAATCTATGTAGAGTTGTGTTTTGAATACACACTAATAATAATGATTGCTTTCTTGAGCTTCAGTAAGTGGGAACACGCGGACCCAAAGTAGCAAACAACGGTCGTTGGACCTCCCATAGATCTCTTGAGAAAGTAACTTTGGCCTATTGTCTGTGTGGGTCTGTTTCTATGATACTGGCCAGCACAGCGAGGAGTGGAAAAGTATCCAGTTGTCGGCTCTCCCTTTGTGAAAAATGTGATGAAACAAAGTTGATGCAGAGAGATCTTGGTTCTGCCCCGAAGACCAGGAACCAACTTCTTTGGATGGAGTTGAGATATCCTTTGAAGAAAGGTATTCCCTTCCACTGTTCATCTTGCAGTACCACAACGAGTGCTTTTTCTTACACGTTTCAAAGAATGACTAAAGAACAAAAAGTGTATAGTTGGCAGAGAGGACCACTCAGGAAATTAGAAGAAAGCGTGCTAGCACGAGGGGAAATGTGTTGGGGGAAGTGTTTTGAAATTCACTTTTCGAAAGAGACCAAGTCAAGAACAGGTGCAAAGGCATCAGGGGACAGAGTCCTAACGCCTGCCAGGGCAAGGCGTACTAGATTGACTCGTGTGAAAGGTAACTACAAAGAAATAAGGTGAGAGGTTTCAGAAAGTCTAATGTTTCTAGTTTTTCTAAATTTCTTCTTTTCTAGGTTGATTTGTCCTTACTAAATCGTTCTGGAGCTGATTTTGTCCAAATAAGATTATCTAGCGCTAATCTAGAACAAAATCTAAAAAGTTGTTCAACGAAATGAAGTAAAGCTGAAATGACGAGACGATATAATTTGGGGATTAGTGTCTTATGAATATTTTATTCAATTCTAATTTATATTATTCTATTTTGTTTGGAACATTTTTCATATTACATTTTGTTTTATTTTTTCCTTTCGATTTCTCAGTATAAATATTATTTTATGTTGTTTTGTGTTATTCTATTGGGAAATAGTTTATCATATATTCTATATAACTTTTCTATATTCTTATTATATTTCATTTCTACTCTATTTTGTTTATATCTATCTTATTTCATCATTATTATCATTACTATTTTTTCTGATTTCAATTCTTACTGTAAAAGGGTATCATTCTTTTAGTTTTTATTCTACAGTAAATAGAAGATGCGTGATTAAGAAACAGCTACAACTTAGGGATTATCCCACAACTGAACTAAATCGTCGCCATATACAACTGAGCAATGTCTCTCAATCCCTAGCCTGAATGAAATCACTTGACAACTCTGAAAAATAACCTTAATTCTGTTTCACAACATCTTCAGCTCCCTGTCTGCATCAACCATGTGTTTCTTCTTATCTCCTCCCCTCCTGAGCAATGTCTCTCAATCCTTAGCCTGAATGAAATCACTTGACAACTCTGAAAAATAACCTTAATTCTGTTTCACAGCATCTCCAGATCACTGTCTGCATCAACCATGTTTTTCTCCTTATCTCATCCCCTCCTGAGCAATGTCTCTCAATCCTTAGCCTGAATGAAATCACTCGACAACTCCGAAAAGTAACCTTAACTCTAATTCACAACATCTTCAGCTCCCTGTCTGCATCAACCATGTTTTCCTCCTTATCTCCTCCCCTCCTGAGCAATGTCTCTCAATCCTTAGCCTGAATGAAATCACTCGACAACATCTCCAGCTCCCTGTCTGCATCAACCATGTTTTCCTCCTTATCTCCTCCCTCCTCCCCTCTCTTTTCCCAAAGCTTTCTTGCCACATCTGGCCCTTCCCTTCCCTTCCCTCCTCCTCTGGCCTCCTGCCCTCCTCGTCCCTTCGCAAATAATGCGACCGTATATCTTGGAACGGACGTTCCATGTCGGAGAGTCGAATCACTTCGAGCCTCGACCGTGGTTTCCTCTGGGTCTGCGTCTTGGAGCAAGAAAGAGGAAAAGTGAAGAAGGTTGTACGACGTTGTGTTTGGTCCTATGTCTTTATATAAGGTAGCATGAGGTAGGTTATATATTTGTGCATGGTTATATCACTGTACAGGAACGTGTGTGATTGTATATATTTGTATAAAAAGGATCAGGAAGAACATAGAAAGTTGTGCTGTTTTCCATGTTTGTATAAAGCTGTGCTAAGATATATGAAGCTGTATGGTATATCTTCGTATGGATTGTGCATGAAAGGTCATGCAGGACTAGTGGTAATCTTGTATGCGTGTATAAAATCGTGTAAGTTATTTCTTACACAAGAATATTTCGTTCAATGCTAAGTAAGATTGTACCAAGTACTAGACATCCCAAATATCATGGTTATAACTAAACACAAGAGAGATGGTTAGATTTCTAGGACATTATGATGTTTTTACAACTTGTGTTTACATAATAATAGTGTTTTTGAAGATGAGTAGTCTCATCAAACACATTCTGTATTTTAGTTATTGATAAGTAACCACAAATGTGGCCAGCAGTTTAGGAATATGTGGACAAATGTTAACATCATCTTACATCCGTACAGATAACCTAGAAATATGACAGTTAAGGGCAGAGTTTGATTAACCCATTCAATTGTGTTATCATATTTGAAATTTTATTCTAGCAAATATAGCTGCTATATAGACAGATTATATATATATATATACATATATATATATATATATATATATATATATATACATATATATATATATATATATATATATATATATATATATATATATATACATATTCAAACCTTTACCATTCTATAGCGAACGCATCATTCATTGCCTGTAGTACAATTAGTTGAATCTCAACGTGAGGGAAACTTCGACGTGTCAGGGGAATTTAGAATCACGAATTTTCAGTCAAGGTTCTGAAATCCGATGGGTAAAAAAAAAACACAATCTACAGGACATTACTATTAACAACTTTCAAAGTATAAATCGACAATAAAAATAGAATCTTCACCATTTATGTCTAACAAACTCGTATTAGGAGGATAACATTCTGACACTGAGAAAATGGTTTAAGTGAGAGAAAAAAACAGGGTTGCTGGATATATGTACAGTATATTATAATAGGGAATTAGTATTTCCTGTAGTTTAAAACACAAAAACGCACAAACACAAAGAGACATTAACACACACACAAACAGACAAACATACATACACACATACGCACAAACACACATAAATATGCACGCACACACGCATACACACACACACACACACACACACACACACACACACACACACACACACACAAATGCATACGCACACATATACACACACAAGCAGGCACCCACACATGCACACACACGCACAAACAAACAACCAAACTAACGAACGCAAACACACACACACACACACACACACACACACACACACACACACACACTTATATATATACATACATATATATATATATATATATATATATATGTATATATATGTAATATATATACATATATATATTTATATATATATGTAATGTATATATATATATATATATATATATATATATATATATATATATATATATAAATAGTGTATATATGGGCAGGAGATTCTCTCTAATGAATGTCTCAATGAAAGTGATGGCTTGCTCAGTGTTCATTAGTTTCTTCATGGTATTTTCTTTATACTTTAATGGTCTTCATCTATCTTAGGGGTGTTGTGATGACTCTGCGGTCATCATTGCCAGATCCGGATTTCGGCTCGCTTGAGCCTTCTTCAGTGGCGTTGGTGTTTGTCTTCTCGTTTGTTGGTGTGCTCCTTACTCTATGGTGGTAGGAGAAAGAATGATTCTGTGCTGAGTTGGGTTGGCCAATATACTGGCTCAGTGGGGACACTGGCGTTCGTCCTCACTCCTGATTGGCTGAGACCGGCGCTCACCCGGCCAATACTCTGACTGGGCCAGTTTCTCGTCGTGTCTTCTGATTGGTCTGCGGCCGTGCGCCGAATGCTAGGTAGAACCCTCACTTCGTCGGTTTGAATATTGAGTTTAGGGGATAATTCTTTAATGTATAATGGGTCTAGTATAGGAAGGCGTCTGACATCACTACACGTGTCCAGGATTCTGTGCCATCTCCTGGGGTTTCTTACTTAAGGTGTGAAATTATGCATTTGTCTCCCATCTTCGAACAATGGCATGACATCCAGAAGTTATCTCGAAAACTTTCTTACCATACTTGAGGATCACGATCAGTATAAAACCAATGCAGACTATAGTTGTACCTCTTATCATTTTGAGGCAAAATAAAATAATTTGTTATTAGTAGGCATGGAAATATATGAGTAATTCACTATGTACAGAAGATTGACTTAGATATAGATGAAAACACATATAAACCGATTAAATCATTCATATACAATGTTTTGTACTTTGTTATAGTCATCCTTTACCTGAAGAAAATAAATTAATGTCACCTTGACAGTATCTATATAGTATGATGAGCTTTATCAAAAATTGTAAGATTATCGGTAAGGAGATTGTTGTACTGAAATCAAAACATGTCTCTTGCTATCAAAAAAACAAAATATGCAAAATACGTTTAGAACATTTTACATTTTTTCGGGTACAGACTTGGAAACCCAAGTGCAGGCGGCCCGCCACACTTGTATATGCGAAACGCAGCACATTTACGGCTCAAGTCATGTCGGCTTGCTTTATGTTTACATGATTAGTCAATCCGGCATTTCGTCTTTTAAATTTATCGTTTATAGCTATAAATTAGATGGCTCTCTATCATTTTTCGTCAGACATATTCATTATATTTCAAACAATGGCCGTTTCTTCGTGTCGACTCCTCACTGTACGTATTAAACGTGAATGTGATGTGGCAGGGTCTTGCTTTACCCAGCTTTCGAGTACGAGCACTAGTCTTGTTTTGTCACTCGTGTCAGTGGTACTGCTTGAGCGTTACGTATCATGCTTTCAAAGAAAAGAACTGTTAACGAAGAAATTCGTGTGGTGCAGGAAAAGTGGATTTTTTTCCTGAAGTGAATGGAAAACCAACTTGTTTGATTTGTAAGCAAAATGTAGCTGTAGCGAAGGAATATAACATTCGTAGGCATTACGCAAGTACTCATGCTTCAAAATAGGATGAATATAGTAGAAAGTTGCTGAAGGAAAAATGAATAGGGTTAGAACAGTGACTCAAAAACCAATAGCCAATCTTTAAACGTGCTCATCAAGCCAGTGAGAGTCTAGTTTGGGCAAGCTATAGGATTGCACAAGAAATAGCTGTCTTTGGAACCTTTTCCGGAGAGAAACTTTATAAAGAAATGTATTTTTTTGGCCACACAAGATGTTTGTCCTGAAAAATGCCAAGCATTTGCAAACATAAGAATCTCAAGAAATACAGTTTTAGATACAATAAATGAATTATCAGAAAATCTTAGCAGTCAAATCAAAGAAAAAGTTGCTAAATTTGTAACATTTTCTGAAGCAATTGATAAAAGTACAGATGTAACTGACACGGCACAACTTACATGTGATGTAAATAAGAAATATGCAGGTAACTGAAGAAATTGTAGAACTGGTAGCAATGAGGGTAACAGCAACGGTATGGGGGGTAATATATATTTTTTAAGTTGGTAGGTGCACTAGATAAAATAGGTGCTGACTGGATGAAAACTGTGAGTCTAGCTACAGATGGAGCACCTCAAATGGATGGTAGAAAAGCTGGCGTGAGAACTAAGTTAAATGAAAAACTAGTAGCTATGAACTCAGATCATCAAATTCACCATGTTCACTGCATAATTCACAGAGAAGTGCTTTGCAGCAAGACATTAAAGATGGATCATGTAATGGATGCTGTTATTAAGGCAGTGAAATTCATACATACGCGAGGTTTGAATCACAGACAGTTCAACAGCTATATGGAGGAAATTCATACTCACGGGTGGACTTTGCCATATCACGCTGATATTTGGTGGTTAAGCCGAAGAGTCGTGCTGAAGCGCTTTTATGAATTTAAAAGTGGAATACAGATGTTTATGCGTGAGAAAGGAATAGATGTGCAGGATCTAAAAGAAAAGAAATGGGTTCAAGATCTAGCTTTTATGGCAGATATGGCAGAACACTTGAATTACTTGAATGCAGGCTGAAAGGTCGCAATAAATTAGTGACAGATTTACATGATTCTATTTGTGCATTTCAGCTGAAGTTGAACTTTTCTGAAAGCTAACTAGCAGCAGGCAATACTGCATATTTTCCAAATTCAAAGTCCCTGCACGACGCACCTGAGTTTTATGATGATATTACAAAGGATTACAAAGGCGGAGCATGCCGACAGGAGACCTTTTGATCCATATCTAGGTCGGATGCAAAAGAAAATATCATATTAATAATAAAACAATAAATAAAAA
>NC_134791.1:55594331-55599331 GCF_046742065.1 Oratosquilla oratoria
GCTTGCACAGCGTGTTGAAAAACACATACATATTTGTTTGTTTATCTATCTATTTATTCATTTATTTATTTATTTATTTATTTATTCATTTATTTATTCATTTGTTTATGTGTTTATTTGTTTATATGTTTATTTGTTTTTGTTTATTTGTTTATTTGTTTATTTGTGTATTTGTGTATTTCTTTATTTCTTTATTTCTTTATTTCTTTATTTCTTTATTTCTTTATTTATCTATTCACTATTTATCTATTTATTCATCTATTTATTTATTATTTATTTATTTATTTATTTATTTATTTTGTTTGTTTGTTTATTTGTTTGTTTGTTTGTCAAATCATTTACTTATTTATCTCTTTGTTCATTTATCTTCTTGTAGGCCTTGAGTTTTGACAGTGTACGTGCCGCTTGGGAATAAACGTCCTTAATTAAACGGCCTTCGAAAAGACCGTGGTTTAATTTTTCATCAATGTTGTAGGACCACATTCAGTCTACAACAATATATTTAGTTATTTATCTATTTATTTATTTACTTATTTATTGATTACTTTCTTACTAATCTATTCAGATATTCATTTATTCATTCATTTATTTACTCATCCATTAATTTATTTATATATTTACCCATTTATTTATACATTTGGTTATGTATCTTTTTTATTTGCTTATTTATTTGTTTTTTTACTTTATTATTTATTTGTGTATTTATCTATTTTTTCAATCATCTATTCATTTTGGTAAAAATTGTATATTAATCCTTTCGTGTCTGGAATCCTCTGTTAGATGAATAGAATTGTCAAGGTATTAAGTAGAGCAATATAGGCACAGGTACGTCCGAATTATGTTTCAATCGTTTGTATCGAGAGTTCTCCCTCAAGTTAATAAATCTTCTAAAATTAACTAAAATAAAATCTCTATTGGGCAACTTGGCCCTCAAAGGGTTAAGTTCTTTGGTAGCCCAGTGGCCTTTAGAAGCCCAGTGGCCTTTAGAAGCCTAGTGGCCTTTAGATTGACCCAATAAGTATGTGGCCATACTGACCTCGATGGGTACTCGAGCGTTGAATGTGGCGCTAAAGGAGTCGCTTTCTTCGTTTTGACCTCAAGCCTGTGTAATAGTACGGCACTGCAGCATTACAACGAGTTTCCGAGACCTTATTTATTTTTTTCCAGGTTAGTGTTCTCGTGACCACCTTAATGTTGGAAACGGGTCGTTTCTGTGGTAATTGTAGTAGGCGGCGGGCGTCGTGTCTGTCGCGGCGTGGTAGAATATGTTGCTTGTTCAACAGAATAGTCACGTCCTTTTATTTTCCAGCTATTGTTGCGCTGGGACCAGGGATAAGCATTGGCACTAAGTAAGGTCCCATTGCCTCTGGGATTGGGACAGCAATGCCATTTCATGTGCATTAGTGCCTTTGGCCCCAGCGGCACCTTCGTAGGTTAGCAATTGCACAAAGATTCAGACGAAGAGATTGTGTCATCCCACACACACACTTCCCGAACTCACGAGACCAGACATTTCCAAAAAATTCCAATTCAGTTTACTCACGTATTACCTCCATGCCGCTTACTTCCAGTTCTGGTGTCAGGTTTTGGAGACCTTCGCGTCGAAGATAGTAGTAGGTGAAACCAGAAGGAGCTCATTTAATTCCAAACTATGCTGGTTGAGAAAGAAAAAATAAAGAAAAGGGAAAGAAGGACTCGATATCAATGTCCGCATTTTAACCGCTGCGTGTGAGAGGCACTGCTTTCCACACACAGATCGCAAACAGTTCTATGAATGCAGTATCTTTAATCGGTAAAGCACATTTGTTTATCATTACTGTCAGACAACTTTGCTCGTTTGTGAGAAAAATCCTGTAGACAATATCCATAATAATAATAATAATAATAATAATAATAATAATAATAATAATAATAATAATAATAATAATAATAATAATAATAATGATGATGATAATGATGATAATTATGATGATGATGATGATGATGATGATGATGATGATGATGATGATGATGATGATGATGATGATGATGATGATGATGATGATGATGATGATGATGATGATGATGATGATGATGATGATGATGATGATGATGATGATGATGATGATGATGATGATGATGATGATGATGATGATGATGATGATGATGATGATGATGATGATGATGATGATAGTAATAACAATAATAACAATAAGTAAGCTTTCTGACCAAACATTCTCCCATTTCCGTAGGATTTCCAAGAATACAAGTTCATTTACGTTGCTGTGAATTTTCTAGGTTAGTTGAAATGATCAAACATTGTTGAAGATTGATTGTCCAGTTATTCTAACCTGTTTGATCTCTCTAATACCTTGGTCAATTTCCATGATGATCCGTTAAACCGTTTTCGCTATCATTTCTAAAAATAAGTTCAGTAGGCTATTTGTATGGTAATATCCCGAGGTAACTGCCACGTCATTTTATTCAGTCGAAAAAATCCCTGCACTCCCATCAGAGCAGCATTCATAGTAATTCAACTTAAGTAGTCAATTATAAAGGGAAAAAGCATCACAAAACAAATACCTATTGTGTTTCCTAACTCTTGTTGACTTTTCCTATGAATATGTTTTTCCTATATAATATCTATCTTCGCTAAGGAGGTCAATGGTAAAAATAAATGACAGAAAACATATACCTACTATCACAACTAACACCACAGTCGGACGAAAGAAAGAGTTGCTTAAGCAAAACTATATATTTAGATTGCTAAATGGAATCCTCTTCAGTACTGAAGAGGATTGCAGTTAGCAATCGAAATATATAGTTCCACTTACTTAACTCTTTCTTTCGTCCGACTGTGGTGTTAGTTGTAATTTGCAAATGTGTTACTATATTTCTCACCAGTGATATACCTACTAAGTTTCTTATAATTTGATTTCCCAAGTAATCTGTTATTTTCATAAAGAATCTATCTTTGTTTTATAAAATGAAGTCCTACAGCTATTGGAAATAATCTGGTAATGTTAGGGAAAAGTAATTACAATGCTATTACTCAGTAAATGGTAATAGCAATAAATATATTATTTTTACCGGGCTGAGGGCAATCACACAGATGAATAAGATCGAGCAAGTGACAGGACCTGAGTAATATATGTTATTCTTTATTCTGACAGAGGCCAGAGGGTTTCAATTTGCCTCGTTCCCGGATTGGCGCAGTTTAGGGATTTTGGATTTTGGAAAAGGTTAATAGAGATAGCTTTTGACCTATCCTACCCATGATTCCTCTGAGACTGATACATTCCTCTTAGGTCAGTCAGAACAAAATATCTAAGGCATAATATAATTAGGAAAGGGATACCCAAAATAGATTTTAGGTCACTGAATCCTAGTCCTCCCCTGAGATCTAAGCTGACAAGCATCGTCATGGCACGGAAGGGAACATAGGTTGTGTCACCAAGACAACTATCTGCGTAGGCTTATCCAAATTGTCACATTGCACTGCATTTCAGCTGTTCTTAATCTATAGTGTATGTGCCCTCGTAAGTCACGCCGGCTCTCATTTCGTAAATAATGAAAATAAAATCTAAAATGTATTTTTGTTTATTCTTTAACTAATCTTAACGATCGTTAAGACAAGATACATTTTTTTTTTCAATATACTAAAGAAATGTAACTCAGTAGTGTTCTAGGTATTACTATGACATTAATCAATCAATCAAACAGTTAATTAATATCTCTCTGTCTCTCTCTGTCTCTCTCTGTCTCTCTCTCTCTCTCTCTCTATATATATATATATATATATATATATATATATATATATATATATACATATATATATAAATGTGTGTGTGTGTGTGTGTGTGTGTGTGTGTGTGTGTGTGTGTGTACATATTTGCTTATTTATTTATTTGTTTATTTATCTATTTATTTGTTTATTTGTTCATGTATTTATCTAATTGTTTATCTATTTTTGTTTGTTTATTAATTAATTAGTTAATTAGGTAATTAACTGATCTATATATTTACTTTATCTCTATTCTTTCATTCCTACTTATCTATTTCTTGATTTATTATCATTACTAGTTTTACCAAGTCCTGTTATTTTGGGAAATTTTATCATGAGGGTTTAGTCTTGATCATGAGGTACAACTTGTAAAAAAAAGTTTGAGAACCACTACAACTTGGACCTTGGTATAAGTTCCCTTAGGTATTCAAGGCACACAAGAGCATTTTGAGCATAAATAGAACATGTCAGCAACTTGTGAAAGTGATAGAGGGCTTCGGCAACTTTTGAGAAGCGATAGAACCAATTCGGAAACTTTAGAAAACCTTGAAGGTGAAGCGGAAAGAGGTGGTGCGGAGGTTGGCCCAAGCAGAGCCTTAGGCATCTTTGACCGTCGCAGTGCGATATGTTGCACAACAATGCAATCAAAACATACGGTTGCATGCAAGCGTTTCAAAGTGGGTGTTTGGGAGCGGTCGCTTCCAAGCCGTTTCGAATCCTCTTTGGTGCTATTCAGTGGCATGCAAGGCCTTGTACACGCAAATAGAAGGATTTGAATCTTTGTGTTTAGTAATGAACGGATCCGGCTACTCTGAAGAAAGCAATAACTGCGTTGTAATACTAATAAACGTATGCCACCGTCCGTAAATGTTTCATGATCGAAACATATGTGCATATGGAAAAAATAGATGTATTCTGTCCTATAAGACAGAGAGGATTTAAAGTGATTCCGATGACTGACGAGAAATATATCACAATCAACAGAGAGACAGAGAGACAGAGACACAGAGACAGACAGATAGGCAGACAGACAGAGAGACATAGATAAGAGATTTTATTGTGTTAACGTTATCTTTTTGATAAACACATCATGATTTCAACCACTAAGTATTTTGCTGCTCGGCTTCACTTAGTGTCAGTCTGTATAAATGTGCAAATTATCTATAACAGTGAACAAATTACCTTCTATAAATTGAATCTTGTGTTACACAGAGGATTTCCCTTAACTGAATAAAAT
>NC_134791.1:55601831-55609331 GCF_046742065.1 Oratosquilla oratoria
GAAGGAGCAGAAAACATATTATAATGCCAGGTTCTGTTAGAGATAAATGGAAAGAGTAAGTAATTATGTATTCTCGTGCTTGCAACCTCTTTTGAATCCGTCTTACCCAAAAGGCGTAAATCCACGTCTGGGGTTGACCAGGACAAAATTATCAAATGGGGATAAAAATAAGTAATAGTAATAACAAGGGAGATTAAAGGCTTTTATTTTGAACCAGATGGACTTAGATATCATTGCAAGATCTTCATTTCTTGGCTTCACTCTTTCATCCAGGATTCCAATTCTCATGCATAGTTTTTGTATTAATATCTTTCATTCTTTTTCGCACATGGCTGTATATATCTCATCATAATTTATACTCTTGATAACACCATGTGGTTTTATTCAGCTGAAGAAGGCAATTAAAGTGATGCAGTTAAGAATCCTCAACTAAATCTTTCACCATTAAGGCATACAGGGGAAAGTCTGTGAAGTTTTTTTCTTTATTATGATTGTTGGTTATTAATACTGTATCTATATTTTTTCATAGGGACTAATATTTGTAAATTTTACTGTCTAGTGCAGGAGTCAGGAAATAGAGTTGAATTGGCCCAAATCTGCCAAATTTAGAAACAGAAGTGGTGCACAACGTAAGATTTAGTTTTCCTATACGTTCTATAAAAGAGAGAAAGAGAGAGAGAGACAAAGAGAGAGAGAGAGAGAGAGAGAGAGAGAGAGAGAGAGAGAAAGAAAGAACGAAATTTACGAGTTTGGGCTCTGCAAAGATATACTTTAACCCTGTTTTAATTTTTCATATATTCTTTTATTTCTCTCTTTTTTTTTTTTTTTTTTTTTTTTTTTACATAATTAGAAGCCTAAGAGTAATTAGCTTGTTTTGTTTACTTTGAATTCACGGGGGTTTTACACGAATAACTTCTTGGGTGGTACCTAGGGACGTTACTCGATCTTTCCTCCTCAGAGCACCTTCTTCATTGGATGAAACCGTCCAACGATATCCTCATTGGATGAAATCGTCCAACGATATCCTCATTGAATGAAATCGTCCAACGATATCCTCATTGAATGAAATCGTCCAACGATATCCTCATTGAATGAAATCGTCCAACGATATCCTCATTGGATGAAAATGTCCAACGATATCTTCACTGAATGAAATCGTTCAACGATATCCTCATTGGATGAAATCGTCCAATGATATCCTCATTGGATGAAATCGTTCAACGATATCCTCATTGGATGAAATCATCCAAAGATGTCCTCATTGAATGAAATCGTCCAACGATATCCTTATTGGATGAAATCGTCCAACGAAATCCATGATAAAGTCCTTAAAAAGAAGGTGATACGTGAATAACTATCTCGATTATGTATTTGTTTATTTGTCTATCATTTTACTTATTCCTTATTTGATTTTTTTATTTGATTTTTTTTTTTTTTTTTTACTTACTGTGTTGTGTGAATACGGCGTTTAATCTTTTGGTTAAAAAAGCACCCGTATAAGTATATATTTACTATCTTTTATCCTGGTTTAGATGTAAGTAGTCTGCTCGCGCCAGTTTGTTCTCTTAATAAAAAAAGAAAAAAAAATAATAATCTCCTTAACGTTAATTTTCTTCTTTTTTTCAAGAATTAGTTGTGAGTTTTTTTTTTCGAAGCATCATTTCCTCCTGGGGTATTCATCTACCTCGACTTGACTTCCACGCGTTCTTCATCCCATTTGAAATCCCTCCGAGGCGGAAGCTCCCTCCAGTTGTCCAGGCAGACAAGAAAGATTCCCCGGATGCCAGCCGAGCTCTCAAGGGCTTGGGGATAAAGGCCTTCTCGGAACTGCCACGCTCTGGCACCGCCTTTGTACTCTGATGCGTATGGGATGCTATTCTTACACATGAACGAAAGCCTTCGTTCGTCCACATATAATTGTTCACGTTTTAAATACATTGGCATACCGTATAGATTTAATTGTAGCAAACATTAGGGGATTCTATCACATGACTAAACTTTTGATCTGGAGTCTTCCTCATAACTGAATAAAATCGTTCTGATGTCTAATGTAAAAAATCGTATATAGCCTGACACACGATTGAAACATTTTGTTCTTTCTTTTCTCGTCCTGATGTCTAGTATAAAAAATCGTATATCGCCTAACACATTATTGAAACATTTTGCTCTTTCTTTTCCACACATGCTTATACAGTAATCCAACAAGCGTTCTATAACCATCAAATGATAAGAGCAGCGTTCCCCAATCTTTACCGAAAAGAGCACCCCTGTTGTCATGTCTAAGCAGTCCAGCACCCCTATCCTGTTATTAGAAGGATAAAAGAAAGTGAAGTGTACTGCTTGATGATTTATTTTCTTGATTTCTTAGAACTAAAACAAATTGACAATATTGTTTGTAGAAGAAATAAGAACACCCTAGAAAAATAAAATAGCATAGAGAAAGTCAAATATGCACATCTAGGTAGTCAATGATACATGCTATATATCGATGTAATTTTTGTGTGCATCACTTCCCAGCACCCCCTATAATTGATTTCAGTATCCCCAGGTTGGGAAACGCTGCTTTAGAGCCCTTAATGTGTCTTACACCACTAGGCTCTTCTGGGCTCCGTAGATCACGATACATGGGGTATAATTAAAACATAGGTTAGATGATCAAATTTAACAGCAACACAAGTCACACCTGCGTTGCTCCATTGAAATACAAGAGCCTTGGGGTAAGTTTAACGGCTAATATAAATTCTGTAATCTCAGTTGCCAGCCAACGGCTAGTGACATATATATTTCATGCATACATTTTAATGTATGAATATAGAGAAGGTACACGATACAATCGTAAATCTTTCGAAGCTAAGAACTAGTTAGTATAGTTGTAGAATTAACTTTTCGATTTCCTCAAGTTTACGTTCAACCGAATAAAATCATTTGGTGACATACAAAATAACCAATCTAGTCGAATTGGTTACTCACAGGATTAACTGAGATAGATTTGAACCTTTGCCAAAGTTTTCTCCATCTAGATAACTTCGCCTAGCGGCAGTTAGGGATCTAAATAGTAAAGGAAAGGTCTAACGGTGGTATTCTTAAAAAAATATATTTCCTTATATAAATCTTATATAAATCCTTGGAAAGGAAAGATTTATATAAGGAAAGATTTAATTTAAGGATACCACCGTAAGAATCTTACGGTGGTATTATTTATATATATATATATATATATATATATATATATATATATATATATATATATATATATATATATATATATATATATATTTATACATATATGTATATATGCATATATATATATATGTATATATATATATATTTACATATATGTATATATATATGTATATATATATGTATATATATATATATATATATATATATATATATATATATATATTACATATATATATATATTTCTTTATATAAGCCTTTCCCTTACAAGGATTTATGTAAGATTTATATGAGGATTTTTTTTTAAGAATACAACCGTAAGCCCTTTACAAGAAGCCAAGGATGCCCTCATAGATGAATTAAATTGTCTGGCAACATCTAGAAATAATATCAAAAGTTTAGATCGAAATTGTTTTTTAACAATTTCACCAGCGGAGAGTGCGTTAAAGCTTGATAAAATCGAAATGCAACAATGACAGTAACAAAGACAAATGGTACCACTATTAACAGAAACTTACATCAAGACTGGTTAAACATTTCGACAAGTAAAAGATACCCCACAGCCGAATAAGAATGTTTGGTACAACTCTCTTTTTTTTTTCAAAACACCTTTTTTATTTACATATTTCAAAGAGAAGTAATAAACCAATAAATGAATATAAGTAAATAAAACATAAAGATAAAGTTTGATACTAAATGAGTCTTCGTTTAGCTGAATAGAATCCTCTAGAGATTGAAAGTAGACACCTTAAATTAGCTGGGCACGTTCCTATGTGCGTTACTCGGTGCGTTCCGCTTTAGTTTGTCTGCGGTTAGCACTCCCAAACTATTAAAGATTAAGAGAAAGGTTCATACCGAAATAAAAGTCCGGTAGGCCACGTACTATACCAAAGAAAATTTTCGTAGGCCACATCCAAAAACTAAGCCACATACTATACCAGCACCTATATTGCTGGCTTGGGAGCACTAACCTCGGAACGCACATAGGAATGCACCGAGGAACGCGCCCAGCTCTGCACCTGAAAATGCGATCCTTCTGAAACAAATTCGTGGTCTATTGCTCGAGACTAATCAATGGTATCTCAGAAATGCGCAAAAGCATTTTTGGTTGTTGAATATTTTGTATTTTTCTATGTACAATATAGTACTTTCCTCATAATATATTTTTATAAATAACAGTGTATCAACACAACATCAACGATGAATATATTTGTATAGGTACGACGTATCATAACTCAAGTTTGATGATCTGCATCCGTGTATTTTTTTTTTTTTTATTCTTTTCGTCTCAGGGTCCACCCTATATCTGAATAAAACCGTCCGGCATTCTCTAAAACCAAATTACAAAACAAAATCCCTGTATGTAAAGAGTTAAACATCACTGGTTCTAGTTCGATTCTTTTGCCTGAACATCTTTTATAGGATTCTTCCCGGGAGCAGTTTTAAAAATTCAAGAAAGTACAGTGACCCTCTTTTCCAGAGGCAGTGCAATGTAGTCCAGTTCGAAGCTTTAAGATTCGTTTAGATAAACACCTCAATAAGATGCTGTAATGACTGCCATTTATTTTGTATTATTTGTTTGTTATTATTTGTCTGTTTGTATTATTTGCTTGATTTTCATTTATCATTAGTTATCTTTCAATTTATTATTATTTGCTATTTACCTGTTTGTCTATTATTTAACTATACCTATGCATTCATTTATTATTATTTATATTATTATAATTCTTATCTATTTATCATTATTATATATTTTTTTTCGCATCCAACCTAGTCATGAACGAAAAAGTCTCCTGTCGGCATGCTCCGTCTTTGTAACCCTTTGTAGGACGTCACCACATCGGAACAATTTTTCAAGACTGCCTCTTCAGCACAGGGCTAACTCCTAAACTGAATGAAATGGCCTGATATTAACTAGAGCAAAATTCTTGAAACGCACCAGTAACCAACATGCAAGTCTTGTCTACTCCTGTCTCTCACTCGCCCGATGAAGCCTTCAGGGAGTTCCACAAGTTTCCAGCCAGAATTGGACGGCTCCACGTTATTAATTAAGTGATTAAATCAATTAATTAATTGAGAGGTAGGGGTGCAATATTGCCTTCGTCAGTAGCTGTTTACATCGTTATCGGGGTCCGAAAACAAGAGAGAAGCTTTCTGTCTAGTGAGGGTGCATCGCAGACTTCTTCTTTTTTTCTCGACATTTTCTCTTCCTTCCTTCTTAATTAAGGAAGGTCTGGGTCTCATTCAAATTCCCTCAGCCGTGAAGAGGTTCTGTAGATCACGTCTACATAATTAGGGGGTGGGGGTCGGGCTCCTCCGTGAACTTGAGCGTGAAATATTTGTATGCAGGTGTTCTGAGTTCCTTTCCGCATCAAAAGGCACTTGTTTTGTTATTTTGGCTAACGCCGGGCGGTTTTGCTCCTGTGTTTCCAATAAGCACATGGAGCTTTATCCCTCCGAGTCGTGATAGGTTGCAGTGAGTGGGGGAAGGTGCTCTTAGCTGAAAAGAATAACAGAAATGTCTTAGATCTGCTAAGATAATTGGTAAAATTCAGATGACGTCAGTGCTCAGAATTAAAGTTTATTTCAGAAAATTACCAAAATGTTGATCAAAGTTTCTGGTAGTCAGGAACTTTTATCTCGAATTTCAATCATTGGATTTTATCCATTTCCTATAAAGAAGCTTATCGGCATACAAGAATACTTTTGAAACGACAGAACTTATATTATCAATAGTCATTGCACTTAATGATAGTTTTTTGCAAATACGGACATTTGTTATTGTTTAAATAACAAAGGCAACATATTTAGTTTATAAGGTAATACCCGTTTATTTGTTTCAACTATGACACAATAGCTTCGGATCTTCTGTTTCGGCGTAGGTCAGGCAATCAATAAACGCAGGCGAGGTAAAGACGCCTAAAGGCGAGTCTGCCCACAGTGTTCTTCATAGCGGATGTCCTTTATTAGTATGAAAGTGATAATTCTTTGTTGGATCAAAATATGTAGTAGATTCTATCGTGCAGACATTTTTTTGGTTCAAGTTGTGGGCAAGTGAACTTGGGACTCTGAGTATGTGTCAACAGTGAATACACTAACGACAGCACACTTGCCAACACAAATGTTAATTCAAATATCAACATTAAATCATATTGTAATATCTGCATCAGTACGAATACCAATACCCACACGCCAATAATTAAAAAAAAAAACATAGCACGAATATCGACTGAAGAAAAAAATACTATCTATACCAACACTAGGTCAAATATCAGTTCAAACAACAGTATTATCATCAACATCCAAAATCAATTGAAGCTCTAATACAAAATAAAAAACATTACAAACACCAGACAATCATCTTTTAAAACACTGATATTAACTCTACATTTGTACAAACACAAACACGAAGACCAACGCCTATATTTGTATTAACACAAACACATAAACAAATCAATACAAACACTACTTTCAGCCCAAACACCAAGACCAAGCACATCAATAACACGAACACTAACGTCAACATCACCAACATCACTAACAACACCAACATTAACAACACCAACATAACCAGCACCAACACCATCAACAGCACGTCCTGCTTTTCCAGGAGTCTTAATTCGATCAGGTGTCCCATAAGGCCAGAAAGAATTGAATTAAGACTCGAACGAAGGTGAAACCTCAGTCGGACTCGCTGTAGTTCAGCTCTAGTGCTAAAAACAGAACAGAAAATGGTTCAGAGATCGTTTATGAAGGGCCATGTAGTTACACTGTCCCGTCAAAAAAATACAAACATTCTGATGACTTATTGAAAGTAGTTTGTAGTTGAAATTACACAGCCGTGAAATCTATCTCATGTGGTTGAAAGTGACTACAACTTAACGTAGCATCTTAATACATATGGCAAAGGTAACAACCCAAACCTTACCCAAGCGTACTCTAACTTAGCGTACTCTAATATGCAGTATTTCACCGAAGAAGTTTCAACAACATTGTATGAACCTAACCAACCCTAGCTTTGCATATAAATAAAGTGACTTTCTTTCTCGAAAAGGGAAGAAAAAGGGACGCACCGTTAAACTTTTTTTTTTTTTTTTTTTTTAGTAGATCAGAACTTACAAAGAGAGGCGCTAAGTTTCAGCTGGAGCCATGATATTTTTTCCCTTGTGTTTGTGTTTGAACAACTCTCTACGTGTTCAAAGTTCAACGGGCCATAAAAGTGACAGGCCTGCTCATCAATAGGATTGATGAACAAGTACAAATATAATTATAATCTATCTGTTGTTACTTTGCTCAGTCAACCCAAGATCCTTTCGCTCT
>NC_134791.1:55614331-55619331 GCF_046742065.1 Oratosquilla oratoria
ATATGTATATCTATATACATATATATATATTTATATATACACTATATATATATATATACACATAATATATATATATACATATTCACATATAATATATATATGTATATATATATATATGTATATATATATGTATATGTATATATACATATATATATATATATATATATATATATATATGTATATATACATATATATATATATATATATATATATATATATATATATATATATTTATTTATTTATTTATACATTGGATACGATTGGAATCGTATCCGCGTCGAGCTAGACAGGGTTAGACAAGTCTTCATCATCAAGGGTGTCTCCAAGAAAGAGGTAGAAAATGCCATTGACACCCACCTGGAGAGATGGTATAGACCCCCTACAGACAATACAGACAATAGCCAAAGAGGACAAAAGATATATTCTTATTTCTTACAAGAACATTATATCCTCCCAAGACAGAATAGACGAAGACGCCATTAGGAAGATTATGAACAGAAACGTTAGTCTCACGAACAGTAAAGGGAAAATCCCATTGGACATTTGGTACCAAAATAGGAAAATTTCCTACTTCCTCATTAGGAATAGCCCTAGCCAGCGATCCCAGTATTCCTACGTAGTCATCTTGTGTGCCAATACACGTTTAAAAAAGGGAACTATGAAACCCGTAATGAAAAGTATATAGAGTCGACTACGACAAAAATGTCAAGGCGCCTCGTCCTTCACCTCTCTAATAGAGCTCTCAAACAAAACCACATCGACACACATCAATACCCAGTAACAAGAAAGAATCTGGAAGATGACATAATCATCCTGCATATGGAATTGAGCTTCAAGCTCTTTGTCATCCTATAGGCACTCTTTATCAAAGGACAAAATCCTACAATGAATAGACAAAACCCAGACAAATTCATCATTCCAAATTGAAAGTATTTAGACCACAAGCTTAGGTTCACTGCTTACCCAGTGGGCGGAGCTACGGGTCCTGTCTCCTGATTGGCTGTCTGGATCATCTGTTACCCTTAATAATCCCCATGTTTTGTATTTATTGTCACTATTTCTCTACGCATTCAATTTGTACTGAAGATACCTAAGAGGTAGGGGGAAACTCTACCAGTAAATCAATGAAGTTTGGCCAGATATTTAGACAACTCAGCCATATTCAACGCTCAAAGGTTAGAAAAGTTTAAATTGTCAGCAGAAACACTCGTGAATGCACAAACTGCTGCAAAGTTTAATCAAATCTGCCTAAAAGAGGACTTGCTACCCAGCTGTTGCCATATACATACATACAGACATACATATATATATATATATATACATATATATATATGTGTATGTATATATATATATATACATATATATATGTATATATATATGTATATATGTATATATATGTATATATATATGTATATATGTATATATATATATATATATATATACATATATATATACATACATACATATATCAAAGGCTTTTTCCCCCTTCCACGAGAGGTAGCCAAAACACAAAAACATAGAAACCACTCCGACTTATTCCATCTCCTACATACTTCACTCCCCTCCACCCTCTTCCCTCTCTCTTATCTTAGCACCTCCTGGATGACGGGTCATCCCTGTATCTTGTCCACTGCCCTGGGCCAGAAACAGAGTCGCAAAACACAGCTCATCCACAACAAGGCAGCTTCATTAAATCGGCGACCCTTCCCCCCCCCCTCTCCGTCCCGTCATGCAGAAAAGGAGAAGACGGGGAGAAATCCCTTTGGGCTGCGTCAATTTATTTTTCAAACATACTTCCTCACCCAAATCCCCCACCCACTCCCCCTCACGCATCACAGCATCACCTATACACAACCCCTCTCCATTTACCCCTATCTTCTGTCCTTTCCCGTCCTTCCTCAACACACATTCCCCTCTTTCCCAATCCCCTTTTCATCCCCATCCATTCTAGGATGAGATGGATGAACGGGGTTAAAGAGTCATTGGGAAAAAAGGGAATGCCTGTTGAGGAAGGACGGAAGAAGACAGAAGATAGGGGTGAATGGAGAATGGTTGGGTATGGATGATGCTGTGATACATGAGGGAGAGTGGGTGGGGGATGGGGGGTGAGGGAGTATGTATGAGAAATAAACTGACGCAGCCCGAAAGGATTCCTCCCCCGACTTCTCCTTTTCTGCAAGAGGGGACGGAGAGGGGGGGGGTCACCGAACTAATAAAGCGGCCTTGCTGTGGATTTGCTGTGTCTTGCGACACTACTTTTGACTCAGGGCAGTGGGCAAGATGCAGGGATGACCCGTCATCCAGGAGGTATATATATATATATATATATATATATATATATATATATATATATATATATATATATATATATGTGTGTGTGTGTGTGTGTGTGAAGAGTCAAGGATGTACATGTGCTAAGGGGAGAGGGCGGGGGAATATTAGACAATTTTTTGGTGGAAGGTAAGTTGAGAGTGGAGGATAGATGGAGAAAGAGGAAAAGGACAAAAGGTAGGGAGGTGCTTAGAGTGAACTCTTTAAATGAAATGGAAAAGGAGAAGGATTACAAGAAGAAGTTGAGAGAGGAGTGGGAGGGAGTGAAGGATAGAGTAGAGCTAGGAGTGGAGGAGGAATGGGGATGGCTCAAGGAGGGAGTCACAAAGGGTGCAAAGATGGTGTGTGCAACAAGAGGGACAGGAGGAAATAGAAGGAAGGGTAGTGAATGGTGGGATGAGGAAACAAAGATGGTTGTATAAGAGAAGAAGCGAGCTTTCACAGATTGGTTACAAAATAGGATGAGGGAGTCATATGAGAGGTACAAAGAAAAGAAAAGAGAAGTAAAGCACAAGGTAGAGGAGGCAAAGAGGAGAGCAGATGTGAAAAGGGGGTAAGAGTATGACGGAAAATTTTGAAAGTAATAAAAAGATGTTTTGGAAAGAAATCAAGAGAGGAAGAGGAGGCGAATCAAGTAGAGAAGAAAAGGTAAAAGGTGCAGATGGAGAGATGATAATGGAAAGGAAGAAGGCAGTAAGGGGAAGATGTGCAGAATATTTTAGGGAGTTGCTAAATGTGAAGGAGGATAGGGAGGGAAAGATAGATGCAGTGGGAAATGCTAAGAAAATGACCGTGATGAGTGAGAAAAATGGAGGAGAAATAAGGAAGGATGAAGTGAAGGCAGCTGTTAAGATGATGAAAGCAGGTAAGGCACCTGGTCTGGATGAATGCCATGCAAAATGTCTAAAAGAGGAGGTACAGTGCTGGTGGACTGGCTGGTAAGGTCATTTAATGTTTGCTGGAGAGAGGGTAGAGTGCCGGAGGACTGGAGGAGAGCCTGTATAGTTCCACTTTACAAGGGAAAAGGGGACAAGTGTGAATGTAGTAGTTTCAGAGGGATTAGCTTGTTAAGTGTAGTTGGGAAGGCTTATGGGAGGATCTTGATTGAGAAGATTAGGAGAGGAACAGAGGGAGGAACAGTGAAGAACAGTGTGGATTTAGGACTGGTAGAGGTTGTGTAGATCAGATCTTTGTGGTAAAACAGATATGTGAGAAAGTTATAGGAAAGGGGAAGGAAGTGTTTTGGGCTTTTATGGGTCTGGAAAAGGGTTACGACAGGGTAGACAGGAAGGCACTGTGGGAGGTTTTGCGGATATACGGGATAGGAGGAAAGCTTTTGGGAGCTGTCAAGATTTTTTACGAGAGTAGTAGAACATGTGTCAGGATTAGAAATGGAGAGATTAGGTGGTTCGAGGTAAAGGTGGGACTTTGTCAGGGATGCGTTATGTCGCCCTGGCTGTTCAACTTATACATGGATGGGGTGGTGCGAGAGGTGAATGCAAGGGTGGTGGGTCTGGGATTGGAGATGGTTAAAGAAAATGGAGAAAAGTGGGAGGTGAGCCAGCTGTTGTTTGCGGACGACACTGCGCTTGTGGCAGGATCGGAAGAAGGATTGAGGAAGTTGGTGACAGAGTTTGGGAGAGTGTGTGATAGAAGAAAGCTAAAGATAAATGTGGGTTAAAGTAAGGTGATGAGATGTACAAGGGGTGAAAGTGGCAGCAGACTGGAAGTGAGCATTAAGGGAGAGCGACTGGAGGAAGTGGATAGTTTTAGATACTTGGGTGCAAATGTGGCAAGAAAAGGTGGAGTGGAGGTGGATGTAGAATGTAGATTGAGAGAAGCGAGTAAATGCCTTGGTGGATTAAAAGGTGTAATTTAGGAACAGACATTTGGGAATGGATGCTAAGAGGAGACTGTATGAAGGAGTGATTGTGCCAACAACACTGTATGGGGCAGAAACATGGAACATAAGAGAGGAAGAGAGAAGGAGTTTGAATGTGTTTGAGATGAGGTGTCTGAGAAGTATGGTGGGGGTTACTAGGCTAGATAGAATGAGAAATGAGGAGGTGAGGAGGAGAACAGGGGTGGAAAGGGAGTTGGGAGATAGGGTTGATGAAAGAGTATTAGGATGGTTTGGACATATGGAAAGAATGAGTGAAGAAAGACTAGTAAAAGAGGTATGGAAGGCAGATGTGGAGGGAGTGAACATGAGGGGACGTCCTAGGATGAGATGGATGGATGGGGTGAAGGGGGCTTTGGGAAAGAGGGGAATGTCTGTTGAGGATGGACGGGAGAGTATAGAAGACAGGGGTGAATGGAGAATGGTTGTATATGGATGATGTTGTGATGCATGAGGTGGAATGGGTGGGGGATGGGGGTGAGGTAGTATGTGTGAGCAAAATTTGACGCAGCCCGAAGGGATTTCTCCCCATCTTCTCCTTTTATGCATGGGGGGACGGAGAGGGTGGGGGGTCGCCGATTTAATGAAACGGACTTGCTGTGGATGTGCTGCGTCTTGCCACACTGCCTCTGACCCAGGGCAGTGGACAAGGTGCAGAGATGACCCGTCATCGAGGAGGTGCTAAGATAAGGGGGAGGGTGGAGGGGTGTGGAGTATACTTAGGGATGGAATGGGTGAGAAAGATTTTATGCCATATATATATATATAT
>NC_134791.1:55624331-55634331 GCF_046742065.1 Oratosquilla oratoria
GTTCTGTTCTGTTCTATTCTATTCTATTCTATTCTATTCCATCCCATTCTACTCTGTTCTACTTTATTCTATGCCTTCAATAAACGATTTTGTTCAACTGAGGACTGGCCCGGTGGAGGTTTAAGAAGAGACGGCGCAAGATATAGGTGATGCCATCGACGTGAATATCTTAGATATCCGTGAAATAGACGATGCGAGAGCCGGAGCGAAATAAGGCAGATCTACATTCATGGAAATTCCCAAAATATCTTGAGACAATATGTGAAGGACAGGAAATGTGGGAAAGTATTGAGTCTTGGGCTGCGCTGGGGTGGGGTGTGGGGAGGGGGTGGGGGAGGGGGTTTATGGGCTGGCCTAGGAAGGATAGCTGGGTTTAGAAGGTTCATGAACAGGGTCTCTGTGTAAGAAAGGCATCGTTCATGCCAGTGTTTGCAAATCTGAGCAGAACGCTACTAGATAGATCCACTAGGTCTATGTATAGTTATCACAGATACTTTTTAACATATCACATAGTTGTTAACGAAAATAAAACATACTAGAGCGACCATGCTTGAAAAATATCTACCTCTTTTGTAGTGGGTGGTAGCCTTTTTCTCTTTATTCTGGCCTCTACCAAGCTATCTTATCCATTTCCTCGGGACTCACTCAGAAACGAAAAGGTTATGTTTACCCCGGTCACTGATTGGCAGTTCTCGTTTCATTCTGGTCGTTGCTAACAATTTGATAAATTTCTGAAGAATCACTATGGTAACAGATACAGCGAATCAGCCCAGGTACAAGCAAAGTACAGGGAAGGAAACTAAAGGGATCTCAGGTGACTTGTGAAATAAGGGATAAAGTGTGGAATAATGAAGACGCTGGGAGATAGGGACAAAGCTAGCAGACATAAGGAGGGAGTAAGATGGTATAGATAGGGAGAAAATGTACTAGGGAAGGGATTTTATAGGGATTTTTGTAGATGAATCAAAGGTGAAAAGAATTTGGTAATGGGTCATTGATAGAGTCATAAGGAGTACTGAAAAAGGAGAATAAAAATCAGCATTATGGAAATATGTCTATAACATATATATATATATATATATATATATATATATATATATATATATATATATATATATATATATACATATATATATATGTGTGTGTGTGTGTGTGTTGTGTGTGTGTGTGTGTGTGTGTGTGTGTGTGTGTGTGTGTGTGTGTGTGTGTGTGTGTGTGTGTGTGTGTGTGTGTGTGTGTGTGTGTGTGTGTGTGTGGGTGTGTGTGTGTGTGTGTGTTTGTGTGTGTGTGTGTGTGTGTGTGTGTGTGTGTGTGTGAGTGTGTGTGTATTCACTTGGTCTTTCACTTGGTCTTTGGATCACGTGTTGGACTCGTGAACGAGTCCAACATGTGTGTGTGTGTGTGTGTGTGTGTGTGTGTGTGTGTGTGTGTGTGTGTGTGTGTGTGTGTGTGTGTGTGTGTGTGTGTGTGTGTGTGTGTGTGTGTGTGTGTGTGTGTGTGTATGTATGTATGTATGTATGCATGTATGCATGTATGTATGTATGTATGTATGTATGTATGTATGTATGTATGTATGTATGTATGTATGTATGTATGTATGTATGTATGTATGTATGTATGTATGTATGTATCCGGGGACCGACGCAGTGTAGTCGACTGCTGTACCTATAACGCCAATGAAGGTTCAAAAGAACTCCAACTTGATATTAACTAATGTCCAGGAATCAAAGCAAACTGTTCACCGCCGTCATAATCTTTTTTTACGAAGATCCCTTCCCCATCCGTAAGTAAGTATATATGTATATACATATATATTATACACACACACACACACACACACATATATATATATATATATATATATATATATATATATATATATACATATATATATATATATATATATATATATATATATATATAAATATATATAAATATATATATATATATATATATATGCCTTTGCTAGAAGGTGGCTAAAGCAAAATGTTAGGGAGAGAATGGGTGATTTATGGGATTTTTTTCCCACACGCCCACGTTACTGACCCTTCCACCGTGGTGCGTGTCGTATTTGTTGATGCGCTGGGCGCTGACCGGCGTGATGTATCGTTAGTGAGGTGAGGGACCTGAGAGGTAGATACAAAAAGTAAAAAAGCTTGTTTCAACTTTTTTTTTCATATTTCTTCTTTTAAGCCACGAGGTGGAGCACGAAAAATAAGAAAGCGGAAACCCGAGAAAAGAAGAAAGTTTTTTACTTAATAAAGATGAATAAAGATGTGGAGAGGAGAGATGATAGAGATGAGGAGGGCCATGAGGAAGTATGAGGCGAGAGATTGGGAAGAAAATGGAGGACCGAGAGAAATAAGGAGGGAAGCTGGGTGAAATATGTTCTCGTAGTTTGGAGGGATTTTGAGAGGGAACAGGGCGTGGAGAGGAGAAGTGGAGAAGAGAGGGACCAAGGGCAAAAGAGAGAGGACAAGGAGTGAGAGGATAAGAGAGGGACCAAGGGCAAAAGAGAGAGGACAAGGAGTGAGAGGATAAGAGAGGGACCAAGGGCAAAAGAGAGAGGACAAGGAGTGAGAGGATAAGAGAGGGACCAAGGGCAAAAGAGAGAGGACAAGGAGTGAGAGGATAAGAGAGGGACCAAGGGCAAAAGAGAAAGGACAAGGAGTGAGAGGATAACATAAGGAAGGATGGCGAAGGAGGTACGAAAGAGGAAAGGGATAGAGAAAATAAGATGAGATAGAAAGTGGATGGAAATAGACGAATTAGTGGAAAGAGAAGTTGAAGAAGGAGAAAGATTGGATACAAAAGAGGAGAAAAGAGCATGGAAAGGGTAAGAAAGAAGAGAAGGACAGTGAAAAGAGAGAATATTGTGAAGAAGGGGATAAAGAAGAACGAAGAGAGATGGAAAGTGGGTGAGGTATAGGAGAGGGAATTTGGGTAAAAGGGGGCAACACTAATAGGGATGCATATAGGGCTCGAAAGGGTAGATGAGAAATAAGGAAAAGAGAAAGAAAAGTGGAGGGTTTGAGAAGGAATGAAAATCAGTGATAGATATCTGAGGAAAACAGAGGAAAAATTACAAAAGAGAGAAGGTTAGAAGCATCAGGAAGAGAGGTAAGGAAAATAGGAAAAATAGGAGCAGAGAGAATACATACAAGAGATGGAGAGAAAGTAAAATAGTGATAAATTGGAGAGGAATTTGAAAGGAAAAGAGAGTGAATTCAGGTGGATAGGATCTTTTGCTCGGCTTGTATTTCCTAAAAATGTTGTGGGGAAAAGGTCTTTCTAGGACGATCATCTTTTCTTTAAGAAATTACAGGACTCTTCCATGTTTCCCAGGACCTTTTCCCGTGTTTCAAAATGTTGTCGAGAAGACGCCTTCCTAGACCATTACCTTTTATTCAAGAAATTTCATGAACCCTTCAACATTCACAGAAACTTTTCCTATTTTTAATAAGGTTGTCGTAAGGGACCCCGTACTTAAGCATGACCCTTTTTTTCTCCAAGAAATTCAATGACCCTTCCATCTTCCCCAGAACCATTTCCCCGTTTCTGAAAAAGTTTTCTGGAGAGAGAGCTTCCCTTGGCCATTACGTTTTCTACAAGAAATTCCATGACCTTTCCATTTTCCCCAGAAACTTACTCGTATATACCAAAAGGAATTTAAATACAGATAGTAAAAGCACAAGAATGAAAATAACGACAATAAAAGTAGCTGTGATGATCATGTGATAGATGCTGCACTCTTCAGAGAAATAGTGGTGACACTGATGTCGTAGAAGAAAAATGAAAGATGAAACAGATTGAGAGAATAGGAGAAAGGAAAAAAATGGAAATTTTGTTTTCACATCAAAATAAATGTTAAGAAAATAGAAATAACAGGCTAGGTAAGGAAATATCTGACAATGGCTGAAGCCTCCCTTACTCTGTGTGTTGAAATCATGTGAATTATGGAAAAAAAAAAGTAGAGTATCAACATAGGGAACAACCAGACGGAAGGGTTTGCATACTCGGAGACAGAAAAGAAGGAATGGTACTTATTCTTATTTTATGTACACTAGGTTATCCAAGTACATGTGCAAAATTCAAACAAAAGTTCTTGAAAAGTTGCCGATGTGGAATAAGATGACACTTGTACATGGTGATATTATCTACTAATTTTCTTCTAGTTAATAAAATAATCGCAAATAATTAGAATGAAAGGTCTTCGGCTTGATTTAGTCTTTCATTGATCGAGATCTTTTCCAGCCCGAAGCCGCTCTCTCCAGCTACTTAGTCACCGGTATTTAATTACAAGAAGATTAATAAAAAAGCGTTACTATTTCTTTTGTGTTAAGCTTCAAATCATTCAAAAGAGGTTCAGGGCTTGGTTAGTTTTTAATTCTATGGCAAGCATACATGCCATATGTGCAGAAGTATTTAGTACATTGTTCTACAAAGAGTTTACTTTGCATTTCGATGTTCTGTCTTGCTTAGAATAACGTCAGATAATGAGTGACAAACGTTACATTCGTTTTGTGGCTTGGATAGTCTTTAATTTTATGGCAAGCATACATGTCATTTGTGCAGAAGTATTTAGTACATTGTTTTAAACAGAATTTACTTTGCATTTCGATGTTCTTTCATGATTAGAATAATGTCAGGTAATGAGTGATAAACGTTACATTCGTTTCGTGAAAACTGTAGAAGTTCAAGAAGTATAACTATGCCTGTACTTGAGTAGTTCTATGAATGGGTCTACATTTAAATTGGGGTGTCCATCCCATCTGACCTTGTTTGGGTATTTGCCTTTACTTAAGTAGGGCCACCAACAATTAACCAAACCAGCTTGAGGTCCTGGTCTAAAATTATTGAAATCCTTTAGATTTTACCAGAATACAACCTATTAAGGCTTCATCTTTACAAAGGTTTATGGGGAGTACACTTGGGGAATAGAGTTGAATGTAATGGATGACATCTGTTGGGATACGATTGATGGTCAAATCTCCATCTATTCCGGATATGTGTTTTATGTATATATTCCCCTACCTAATACCAAAGGACTTTATTCACCCGAAGAGTTGATCCTCAGGGTGAGTAAAAGAAAGTGTGGGAGATCAAGGTATAATGGAGGATGAGAAAAAATGACAGGAAGATGACATAATGGATGGAAATCTGTTTGGAGGTCGGCAAGAGATTATATATTGGAAAAATAAGCTTGGGATGAGAGACGATTAGGTTCAATTCAGTTTTTAATTGCTACCTCTAGTTTTTCTAACAAGGAACCTGCATCCCCATGGTAACATATAATGGACCTCTAGTCCTATAGATCTCTCTAGAAAGTAACGTCGGACAGTTTGTGTGTTTGCTAGTGTTTTTCTCGCCTATTAGTAGCAGTCATATATATATATATATATATGTATATAAATATATATATATATATATATATATATATATACATATATATATATATATATGTATACATGTGTGTGTGTATACATTGTGTGTGTGTGTGTGTGTGTGTGTGTGTGTGTGTGTGTGTGTGTGTGTGTGTGTGTGTGTGTGTGTGTGTGTGTGTGTGTGTGTGTGTGTGTGTGTGTGTGTGTGTGTGTGTGTGTGTGTGTGTGTGTGTGTGCATGTATAGAAAGCTCGCAGACTGAGCAGGTTATGGCGTTGTTACTTGCGGCGAAGGTCGAGGGGATGGCGGTTCGAATCCTGCCACCGGCGAAGTTGATTCAAGGACATGGTTCATTAAATTCCACGCTACAAAGCCCTCTATGAGGGGCACCGTCCTAGCCTTCCGATGGGAGGAGTTTGTGACGTTAAACCTCATCATCACCATCATGTGTGTGTGTGTATATATATATATATATATATATATATATATATATATATATATATATATATATATATATATATATATATATATATATATATATATACTGAGGGGTATATCACGTTCTTGCAATTAGTCATAATCCTTAGCTGCCTCCGGTCCGGCCGCAACCCAGATGACTAGAATCTTTCGTCGTTAACTAGAAGTTATGAAATGCAAGCCAGCCATGCTGAGGAGATTCAGAGACCTAGAGCAAGAAGAGATAGAGATGAGCCGAGATATGGCGGAGATTCATGAGGAAATCTATTCACTTTGGCGAAACAGTGAAAGCTTGACACGAGACAGAGACAGAGACAGACAGTAAGATCAACAGGAAGAAAAGGAATAGGTGAAGAGAGAGGGGAAGGTGAGAGATGCACTGCAAGCTAAATAATCTAAAAGATTGTATAGGATTCTTTTAGAAAAGGTATAAGATAGCAGATGCAGTATAGGGAATACGATGAAAAAAAATGTAAAGACTAGGACTTATAACATTGGTAGTGGAGGGAGCAAGCTAAAAGAAGATGTAAACGGTGAAATAAGATATATAATGAGGTACATTGTAGAGATAACAAAAGGAAATAGGATCACATATAATACAAACATTTAGTTCAGAAGACGATATAGATAGAATTTAAACCTGTAAGAATACGACAAAGGAAAAGGCACAATAAGAGAGACAGTGTAAAAGACAGCATCTAAGATGAACCAAGAAAGTAGTGTAAGAGATAGGATGAGTTAGACTGAGGTTTGGTAAGAGTATAGAAGACGACTCAAGAGAGCATGAGAGATGTCTTTTAAGATAGGTTTAAGTATAGTCTAAGTAAAATTGTAAGAGATAATGTAGGAAGTAGACTGAGAAAATTTATAAAATATGGAATAAGAGAAATTCAGAGAGGCAGTGTGAGGAATGAGAGATAAAAAGAATATAAATAAGAGAAAGTTTGAGAGAGGTTGGGAATAGTACAATGAAAAACTAGTGTAATAGGAGGGATAGTATTATTAGAACAAAATATGAGGAAGGCAGAGATATTAAGAGAGACGGGATAGGAGACGGATGAAGGGTCATTAGAAGAGAGATAGTTGAAGATAGATTGTGGAATAAGACAGAGAATAGCAGAAGGGCTCTTAAGAGATAGGGAATGAGATAGTCTGAGACAGTGTACAAGATGAATAAAAGAATGGGAGAGATATGATAAAGAAGAGAGGAAAGAGAGAAAATAAAAGAGAGATATAATGAGAGAGAGAGAGAGAGAGAGAGAGAGAGAGAGAGAGAGAGAGAGAGAGAGAGAGAGAGAGAGAGAGAGAGAGAGAGAGAGAGAGAGAGAGAGAGAGAGAGAGAGAGAGAG
Source organism: Oratosquilla oratoria (assembly GCF_046742065.1). Lineage (NCBI taxonomy): Eukaryota > Metazoa > Arthropoda > Malacostraca > Stomatopoda > Squillidae > Oratosquilla > Oratosquilla oratoria. The sequence continues at coordinate 55,631,541 of NC_134791.1, forward strand.
AGAGAGAGAGAGAGAGAGGGAGGGAGAAAGAGAGAGAGACCGGAAGAGAGGAGAGGTGCGCGACAAGTGAATGTAAATGCGAATATGGAACGACTCAGGTGCGCCGGGCAAGACGCTTATTAAAGCAGATGGCGTAGGAAGCAGCGGGAACAACGAAGGAAGCAGTGGCAGCAGTAGCAGTTGGCACGGCAAGAGCAGAGCTCTTAGGAGGCCAGCAGGGAACTCAGCTGGAGAGCAGGGGCTCAGAAGACGAGCAGAGAAGCAGGACGAAGAAGAGTCCCAACTTTTGAAGCTTCAGATTCTACCAAGTTCACTTGGTCCAGTGTGCCATAGTAACCCAATGGGTTTAAGGGTCGATCCAGAACGCCAGCCTCTGCTGCTTGCCAAGTTCCCAGACTCTCCGGACGCCTCGGGGGCAGAAGGAATGACTTCATAGGCAACGAAGTAATAGGCACACGGAATGGTGGTGATAATGAAAGAGAGGATCCTGTATGTATAAGAATACATATACATGTATATACGTACATATGTATATATGAATATATGTGTACATATGCATATATATATATGTATATATATGTATATAAATATATATATATATATACGTATGTATAATATATATGTATATATATAAACATATATACATATATATATATATATATATATATGTGTGTGTGTGTGTGTGTGTGTGTGTGTGTGTGTGTGTGTGTGTGTGTGTGTGTGTGTGTGTGTGTGTGTGTGTGTGTGTGTGTGTGTGTGTGTGTGTGTGTGTGTGTGTGTGTAGGTGTGAAAGAGGGGAACAGGTTCTCAGTAATACACGTGGAGTTAAAAACGACAGCATTTTTGTAGTTATTCAGTTTTTTCCCCGTATTCTCGATTTTTCTGATTAGAGATTTCCCATTAACCGGGTGAATTGAAACTAAATCACTGTATTCTTCCATTTCATTCCATTATTTTAGCTCAACGTTTCGTCCTAATGAAGACATTTTCAAGAGTGAACTGAAATAACAAAAATTACGTAATTACACTAAGTTACATAAATACAACATTATGTACATATATATGTATATATATATATATATATATGTATATATATATATATATATGTATATATATATACATATATATATACTGTATATATGAATATGTGTATACACATATAAATGTAAATAATTCTAGAAGAAAGCACACACTGGACTCGTCGTGTGAATTTTATTCCTGCTTCTCAAACCATGTCCGAGGTTCTTCTTCAGGATAATAGATTGTCAGTAATAGGAAATGTATAAAAATGGGGCATATCTGGTACACTGGTCTAGGTAACCCCATTAACCTTTACATTCTAGAGATGTACATAGAATAGAAATCTCAGCCACAGAAACTCTATATCCCAATGATTAAACATAGCATAACCACAAATAACCAAAAATACTTTCATATGTGGACCATATCACATAATTCACAAATCAATATTGTTATCAAAGTACATACATACATACATATACCAAGGCTTTTTCCCCCTTACCAGGGGGGTAGCCAAAAAGGACAAGGCACAAAAACATTCCCACCCATTTCATCCCCGAAAACACTCCACACCCCACCACCCTCCCTCCCATCTTAGCACCTCCTAGATGACGGGTCATCCCTGCACCCTGTCCACTGCCCTGGGTCAGAAGCAGTGTCGCAGGACACAGCACCTCCACAGCAAGGCCGCTTCATTAAATCGGCGACCCCCCCTCTCCGTCCCCCCATATAAAGGAGAGGACGGGGAGAAATCCCTTCGGGCTGCGTCAAAAATTTCTGCTCACACACACTACCTCACCCCCATTCCCCCGTCCAATCCACCTCATGCATCACAACACTTTCCATATACAACCATTCTCCATTCACCCCTGTCTTCTGTCCTCTCCCGTCCTTCCCCAACCGACATTCCCCTCTTCCCCAAAGCCCCCTTCACCCCATCCATCCATCTCATCCTAGGACGTCCCCTCATGTTCACTCCCTCCACATCTGCCTTCCATACCTCCTTTACTAGTCTTTCTTCACTCATTCTTTCCATGTGTCCAAACCATCCTAATACTCTTTCATCCACCCTATCTCCCAGCTCCCTTTCCACCCCTGTTCTCCTCCTCACTTCCTCATTTCTCACTCTATCTAGCCTAGTAACCCCCATCATACTTCTCAGACACTTCATCTCAAACACATTCAAGTTCCTTCTCTCTTCCTCTCTCATGTTCCATGTTTCTGCTCCATACAGTGCTGTTGGTACAATCACTCCTTCATACAGTCTCCTCTTAGCATCCATTCCCAGATTCCTATTCCTCATTACACTTTTTAAACCACCAAGGCATTTACTCGCTTCTCTCAATCTACATTCTACCTCCACCTTCATTCCACCCTTTCCTGCCACATTTGCACCCAAATATCTAAAACTATCCACTTCCTCCAGTTGCTCTCCCTTAATGCTCACTTCCAGATTACTGCCACTTTCACCCCTTGTACATCTCATCACCTTACTTTTACCCACATTTATCTTCAGCTTTCTTCTATCACACACTCTCCCAAACTCTGTCACCAGCTTCCTCAATCCCTCCTCCGATCCTGCCACAAGCGCAGTGTCGTCCGCAAACAACAGCTGGCTCACCTCCCACTTTTCTCCATTTTCCTTAACCATCTCCAATCCCAGACCCACTACCCTTGCATTCACCTCTCGCACCACCCCATCCATGTATAAGTTGAACAGCCAGGGCGACATAACGCATCCCTGACGAAGTCCCACCTTTACCTCAAACCA
>NC_134791.1:55664331-55666831 GCF_046742065.1 Oratosquilla oratoria
TGCCGGCTCCTTCAACTGCTAGACAAGGACTTCCCGTCACTCCAAGTCCCATGCCGGCTCCTTCAACTGCTTGACAAGGACTTCCCGTCACTCCAAGTCCCATGCCGGCTCCTTGAACTGAATAGAATTGTCGAGTGGATAACCCGTTGCCTACAACATTAGGCTCCGCAGAACCTGACCCAGATCCATTAGCTACGAATGGACCCAGGCGCCTTCCCTATCAATTCTGCCTCTTAATCCCTGGACGCCAGGGCTCTTAATCTCATCCATCAACCCCCCTCCCTGGCCCCTAATCCCCCTTCCCTGACCTCCTCATCCCCTATTTCAGAACCCTTAATCTCGTGTATCAGCCCCTTGGTCCCTAATTCGGCCCCTTCGCTTCCCTACTTTACAAGCGCGAAGGTCGTGGTAATAACTTTTGAGATCTAATTACAAATCCATCACCGTTCAAACACCTTCAAGGGAGGCGGCGCCGGGGGAGTGAGGGCGGGTAGGGTGCCGAGTCTCTTTCCGCCGAACAGCCTCGTAATGGGAACAGGTGCCTTGTCAGAACGGGAACAACGGAGGAAGGGGGGATAATTGGAAATTGGGAATAGGAAGGAGTAGGAATGGGATTTGAGAAACCGAAATTTTGTAATTGGGAATAGGAATGGGTAGGAATGGGAGTTAAGAAACCGAAATTTTGTAATTGGGAATAGGAAGGGATAGGAATGGGATTTGAGAAACCTAAATTTTGTAATTGGGAATAGGAAGGGGTAGACAGGGGATTTGAGAAACCGAAAGTTTGTAATTGGGAATAGGAAGGGGTAGGAATGGGATTTGAGAAACCGAAATTTTGTAATTGGGAATAGGAAGGGGTAGGAATGGGATTTGAGAAACCGAATTTTTGTAATTGGGAATAGGAAGGGGTAGGAATGGGATTTGAGAAACCGAAATTTTGTAATTGGGAATAGGAAGGGTGTAGGAATCGGATTTGAAAAACCAAAATTTTGTCAAGATTGCGTAAGTGGGCACAGAGGGTTGCAGAAATAGGAACGTCCTTGATATAAATTGACGGAAGAAATAGGGTGAGGTAGACATGAAGGACAGGGGAAAGGACACATAAATGAGGAGGATGGAGGAGAGGAGAAGTGGATGCAAAGAGTGAGATGGATGAATGAGAGAGGAAGAGAGAAAGGGAAGGGAGAGAGACGAAGCATGGAAAAGGGAAGAAATAAAAAAGGAAGGAAAAAAGGAAGGAATGGAAGGAAGGAAGGAAGGAAGGAAGGAAGGAAGGAAGGAAGGGAGGGAGGAAGGAAGGAAGGAAGGAAGGAAGGAAGGAAGGAAGGAAGGAAGGAAGGAAGGAAGGGAGGAAGGAAGGAAGGAAGGAAAGAAGGAAGGAGGGAAGGAAGGAAGGAAGGAAGGAAGGAAGGAAGGAAGGAAGGAAGGAAGGAAGGAAGGAAGGAAGGAAAGAAGGAAGGAAAAGAAGAATGAATCAGTAAGAAAGGAGGGAATGAACAAACAAATGAAAAAAGGAAGAAAGAAAAGAGGAAAGAAAAGAGAAAAGAAGAAAGATAGAGAAAAAAAGGACAGGAAAAATAAAGAAAAAAGCAAGAAGGAGAGAAAGTAAATATAAATGAATGAATGAATGAATGAATGAATGAATGAATAAATGACAGAAAGGAAAAAATTGTAAGAAAGGAAAAGGAAAGAAAGAAAGAAAGAAAGAAAGAAAGAAAAAGAAAGAAAGAAAGAAAGAAAGAAAGAAAGAAAGAAAGAAAGAAAGAAAGAAAGGAGAAAGGAAGGAAGGAGAGAATGAAAGAAGGAGAAAAGGAAAAAACGAAAGAAGGACGGAAGGAGAGATAGAAAGAAGGATGGAGAATATAAAAGAGAGAAGGAAGAAGAGAAAAAAAAAGGAAGGAAGGAAAGAAGGGAAGAAGAAATAAATAAATAAAGAAAGAAAGAAGGATAGAAGAAAAGAAAAGAAAGAAAGAGAGTGCAGGAAGGAAAGAAAGAAACAAGAAAAAAGGAATGAAGAACATAAAGAAGGAAATAAAAAAGAAGGAAGAAAGAAGAAAAAGGAAAAAAGAAGGAAGGAGAGAAAGAAAGAAATCAAGAAGGACAGAAAAAAGAAAAAAGGAAAGAAGGACAGAAAGAAAGAAAAAGAGAAGGAAGGAAGGAGAGAAAGGAAGATAGAATGAAGGAAGGAGAGAAAGAAAGAAAAAGTAAAGGAAGGAAAGAAAGAAAAAAGGAAGGAGAGAAAGAAAGAAAAAGTAAAGGAAGGAAAGAAAGAAAAAAGGAAGGAGAGAAAGAAAGAAAGAAGTAGAGAAAGAAAGAAAAGAAGAAAGAAAGAAAGAAAGAAGGAATGAAAGAAAGAAAGAAAGAAAGAAAGAAAGAAAGAAAGAAAGAAAGAGAAAGAAAGAAAGAAGGAAATAAAGACAGAAAGAAAGAAAGAAAGAAAGGAATTCAGAAAGAAAAAAAGAAAGAATGAGAGAAAAAAAGAAAGAAAGAAAAAAGAAAG
>NC_134791.1:55671831-55679331 GCF_046742065.1 Oratosquilla oratoria
TTCAATCTTTTGACTAGCCCCGCCTCATTAAAGTATCTTTTCCAACAATTTAGAGCTCTTTCTAACTGTAATCTATCATTACTCCAGCAGGCAATGTCATCTGCATACACTAGTATATCTCCATCCCCTTCTCCTTGATCACCCATTCTCTTTTTATAATTTTTTATAATGTTCTCCATATATGCTATGAATAATAAAGGGAACAGCACAGTTCCTTGCTTTACTCCTGCTGTTACATCAAACTATTCATCTTTCTCGTAACCAGTCCTAACAAGGCACGAACACGGCATATATTTACTTTCTATGGCTTTCTGCAGTTTGCTTGTCAGTTCATACTCTTCCACTAAATATTTCCACAATCTATTTCTTGGAACGGTGTCAAATGCTTTTTCTAAGTCTGTAAAAGCACAATACAATTTTTTATGCTTCCAGCATTTTTCCAGGACCATTCTCAAATAAAAATGTGGTAAGATGTACTTTAATATTTTCTATATCCAATCTGTTCTTCTCCTAGCTTCGGCTCTATCCCTATTTTTGCTCTCTTTTCCAGGATTCTTTCATATAGTTTAGCTACTTGATTGATGAGAGAGATACCTCTATAATTACCACAGAAACCTGAGTCTCCTATACTTTTATATACCGGTAGTATAATGGTCTTACCCCCAACTTTGTGGAATAGCTTCTTCTCTCCAGGCCTTGTTTAATACTGCCAATATCTTCTCTTTTAGGGCTTTACTTCTTCCTTTATCAGCTCGATTGGTAAGGCATTACTTCCCGGTGCTTTATCGTTTTTCATCCTCTTCGGGGCTTCTTCTAGCTCGTTTCTTGTTATTTCGCCATCTTGTTCTTATCTCTCTTCAACGTCCTCTTCGTTCTCTATACCTTCATCTATGTCTTCTCCCACATTCAGTAGGTTTTTCAAATAACTCTGCCATTTCTCATTTATCTTGTTGGGTTCTACAATAACATTACCTTCGTCATCTTTAATGTTATGCACCATACTCTTGTCTTTCCTATATGATTTTGCTAATCCAAAGATTTTCTTCTTACTACCTTTTAGATCTTGTTGAATTGTCTTTCCTAACTTCTTCCAAACATTTTGTTGTGCTGTTCTCTTCACTTCTTCAGCCTTATTTCTTGAAATGACATACTCTGTTCTTGTTTCAGGTGTTTTATGTCTCAACGACTTTTTTAGTGCCCTCACTTTCTCTTTTACTGTACACTTTACTTCCTCTGTCCACCATGGTGTATGTCTTCTCTTACTTCCTCCCACCATTTTTGTTCCTAACTACACCTTTGTTTCCCGCAGATCTTCCCAATCCTCAGCTGCTTCCTGAGATTAATTTTCTCATCTACTGCTACCTGATACTCGCCTTTTATTTCAGTATCTTTTAATGACTGAACTTTGATAACTTTTTCTTTTGTATTTGTCTTTGCTTTATATTCTTGATATCTAAATCACCAATTAGAAGTCTGTGATCTGAATATAGCGAATCATCTGGTAAAACTTTCACATTGTTGAGTAATCATTTATCTGATGTCAGCATGTAGTCAATAATGGACCTTTGATCAAACTAATATATATATATATATATATATATATATATATATATATATTATACACACATATATATATGTATATATATATACATATATAAATATATATATATACATATATATACATATATATATAATATATATATACATATATATGTAATTATGTGCCTGCGTGTGTAGGTGGGTGTGGGTGAGGTTGTGTGTGTGTGTAGGTGTGGTTCTGTGTGTGTGTGTGTGTGTGTGTGTGCGTGCGTGTGTGTGTGTGTGTGTGTGTGTGTGTGTGTGTGTGTGTGTGTGTGTGTGTGTGTGTGTGTGTGTGAGTGTGTGTGTGTGTGTGTGTGTGTGTGTGTGTGTGTGTGTGTGTGTGTGTGTGTGTGTGTGTGTGTGTGTGTGTGTGTGTGTGTGTGTGTGTGTTTGTGTGTGGTCCGAGACCTCAGCTTGTGAACTCGTTTGCTACTGAGACACCAGCTGGCCAATACCTCTTATTAAGTTTGTTACTTTCTGTAAAGTTTATATCTTCGAACAGAGACGAAGGATTGTGTTGTGTTTTTTGTATTTGTATACGTATATATATATATATACATATATATATGTATATATATATATACACACACACACATATATATATATATATATATATACATATATATATATGCTAATAAGAACACGGGTACGTGTGTTCACTTATGCAAAGTAGACCACTTGGAAAAAAAGAAACTAACGAAGCAGAGCGCTTTCGTATATTACATGTGTGTGTGTGTGAATGTGTACTTGTAGCACTGAATATGTCATATACGAAAGCTCTCTGCTTCTTTAGTTTCTTTTTTACCCAGTTGTCTACTTTGAATATATATATATATATATATATATATATATATATATATGTGTGTGTGTGTGTGTGTGTGTGTGTGTGTGTGTGTGTGTGTGTGTGTGTGTGTGTGTGTGTGTGTGTGTGTGTGTGTGTGTGTGTGTGTGTGTGTGTGTGTGTGTGTGTGTGTGTGTGTGTGTGTGTGTGTGTGTGTGTGTGTGTGTGTGTGTGTGTGTGTGTGTGTGTGTGTGTGTGTGTGTGTGTGTTTGTGTTTTTCTTTCCTCCTTTCTTCATGAATATCTGGATTTTGTGAGGATTTTCGCTGAATAACAGTACTTCCATGAACGATACCTGTCAGATTTCATCGGGTCTTCCGCTTTCTCCTGCTGTCTCTGCCTTCATCGCTCTCAGCATTCCCATGACATATCCACGACATGTCCATTGCACATCCAAGACACGTCCCTGTCTGTTCCACGATATATCTGTATTATAACCGCGAGATTTCTCTGACATGTTTTCCACATGCTTGCGACATGTAACACATACGCAACATGTTCATGATATGTCAGTGACATCAGCAGCATCTACATAGCACATCGGCGAATGTCTTATACGTCCAAAATATGTCCATACGTCCACGAATACCCGTGGCATGTTTGTAAATGTCGGTGACATTTACGCAATATGTTCGTGACTAGTCCGTTAATGTCTGTGACACGCCCGAAACATGTCCGTGACCCTTTTGATAAATGTTCATGACACATTTACATGTCTATGACAAGTCCATATGTCTGACACGTCCACATGTCCATGGTACGCCCGTGATTTGCCCGTTTTAACTCCGCGACATGTACATGACATGTTTACAACATGTCTGTGACACGTCCTTATCATGTCCATCAAATTTTCACACCATGCCCACGAAATTTTCTCAACACATCATCACTATGTCTATGCCACGTCCACGAAATGTCTATGTCCTTATGAGAATTATTATTAACTTGTATTTTTATTGAGGTGGGGCCGAAAATCCATATTCCCGGATTTTTTTATATATCTCCACCAAGTCCATCTAGATCGTATAGAGTTGTCTGAGATTCGCTAGAAATGATTCTTTAAAGGTGTGCATAAGGTGTAAGGATTGACAAGAAAAAAAAATCGTCTTCGTGAAATTTCGAGAAGATATTTCGAAGTTACTAAAATCAGACTTCCACAAGATTATTTCAGAACCTCCGTGGGTCGCATCTATCAATATTTCCGAATTACCAGAGCGTGGAGCGCTGGCGGATCCTTTTAAAAAATCCTGGAAAGTAGAAGATACGTGAATAATAGCTAGAGAGTCTGAATACTGGCCGAAAAAAAAATCCAAGTTCACCTTATTCTTAAAAGTATAGTGTCTTTGGGACAAGTTTTAGAGCAAGTTCTTTTGGAAGAGTCTGAAACGAATAAAGTATAGATTTCCCTTCAGTGTTGGAGCTTTAACTAAAAGACAGAATTGTAAAAATGTGCCCAAAATAAGAGAAGGGGGGTGGGGAGGGAAAACTGCACGTGCATTAGATTCAGTTCGCATATGATTTCGATTTTTCTTGCTTTTCAAATGACATTCCATTATGGCTGCCACCATGGGGTTGTTTTCCGCAGAGGTACCAATGCAGATATTTTTTTTTTCTCCGCATAAATAAAAATACGTTATATATCAGATGTTGCCAATAAATTCCCATGAAACAATTCTTGATTACTTTTTTAAACACGAGTATTAGCATACATTTGGAACATGTTTTATTTCAATAGTCGCTAGGTGATTTCACTCTAGCAACGAATCTTCCACTTCCTCCACCTCCTCTTTCTCCTCATCTTCCTCCTCTATTTCCTCCTCCATTTCTTTGTGAATTACAATGACGATGAACAGTCTATATTACGAAATATTGAAGAACTTTGCAATCAAGTATGGCAACTCTTCAACTGCGTTTTGGCTCTGGGGTAAGAACAAAAGTACTTTGGCCCTCACATACCAGGTTGATATGTTCATTTGAATGAGTAACGTGGATTGTTCTATTTACTAATGCCTAGATGGACGATGTATATATAATTCTAAATGAATGCTCATTACGGAAATTAGGTAATAAATCAGGTGGCCTTGGAAATATAAGATTAACCCAAGTTATCTAAAGCAGAAAATTTATATCTGAAATATGTTATGAGTTGTTTGCAGGAAATTATATTTCTACCCACATCACAAAAGACCAAATGTCAAAAGTTAAACAAGATAGCCTGGAGACAGTTAGCATATAAGGTAAAGGTAAAGTGCCACCAGGATTGTATGTGGATAATTAAAATCCAAGCCTTTACTCCATACAATGCCGTCGGAACAATCACTCCTTGCAGCCATTTCCAGTTGCATTTTTCTCATAACACTTTTTAATCCTCCAATGCATGTACATGCTTCTATAAATCTAAATTTTACCTCCACCTCTAATCCTCCTTTTCCTGACACATGTGACCCAAAATACCTAAAACTACTCACTTTCTCCAGTCTCCTCTCTTTAGACTTACTTTCAACTCACTGCCGCCCTCTATCCTTGCACATCTTATCACTTTACTTTTACCCACATTTACCTTTAACTTTCTCCTATCGCATACCTTCCCAAACTGTCACTAACTCTCTTGTTATTGTCGCATTCGATCTAGTTATGGACCAAAAGGTCTCCTGTCGGCATGCTCCGCCTTTATGATCCTTTGTAATATTTCCTCTGATCCTGACACAAGCGCAATGTCATCAGCAAACAACAACTGGCTGACCTCCCACTTTTCTCCGTTTTCTTTAATAATCTCCAGTCCCCTGCCCATTAACCTCACCTTTACCTTACGCACCACTCCATCCATGTACACAGTAAACAGTCATGGCGACATGACACATCCCTGACGAAGTCCCACCTTTACCTCAAACTATTCGCTCTCTCCGCTTCCCATTCTAACACAAAATCTTCTACTCTCGTAAAAACTCTTGACTGCCCTTAACAGCTTTCCCCCAACCCCATATATCTGCAAAACCTCCCACAGTGACTTCCTATTTACCCTATCAGAAGCCTTTTCCAAGTCCAAAAAGGCCTAAATAACATCTTTACCTTTTCCTAAAGTTTTCTCACATATCTGTCTTACAGCAAAAATCTGATCTACGCAACCCTACCTTTCCTAAATCCACACTGTTCCTCTCCAATTACTCTCTGTACCTCTCCTAATTCTCTCAATTAAAACCCTCCTATAAATTTTCCTAATTCCACTCAACAAACTGATCCTCTGAAAATATTACACTCACAATTGTCCCCTTTCCCTTGTAAAGTGAAACTATACAGGCACTCTAGTCCTCCATCACTCTAACCCCCATTAGACACACATTAGACAATCTTACTAGCCAGTCCACTATTATTTACCTCATTTCTGCAGACACTCTGCATGACACCCATCTAACCCAGATGCCTTACCTGTTCTCTTCATTTTCAGAGCTACTTGCATCTCACCTTTTCTTATTTCTCCTCCATTTTCCTCTCCCTTTACGGTGATTTTCTTAGCGCCTCCTACTACTACTATCAACCCCTCCCTATCCTCGTCCACATTCAACAGCTCTCTAAAATAATCCGCCCATCTTCCCCTTACCACTCCTCTTTCATTAAAATCTGTCCATTTGTGCCCCTTCCTCTTTTCCTTTCAAAATATATTTTTATTGTTTTTAAAAATATGTCATACTCCTCCCCCATTTTATATTTGCTCTCTTTTTTGCCTCTTTTTTTTTTCTTTTTTACTTCTCTTCTTTTTTCTTTATAATTCTCATATTTTTATCTTATCCTTCTTTGGATTCATTTCCAGAATGCCCGCCTCTTCTCTTCTATTATCTTCTTTGCTTCATCTTCCCACCACTCACTACCCTTCCTTCTATTCCCTCCCATCCTCCTTGTTCTACACACCATCTTTACACATCTTGTCATTTCCTCCTTGAAACACCCACATTCCTCTTCCACACCCACTTCTACTCTATTCTTCACCACCTTCCACACTTCTCTCAGTTTTTCCTTGTATTCCTGATCATTTTCCTTCTCATTTATGCAGTTTGCTCTAGGTACCTCTCTACCTTCCGCCCATTTCCTCTTTCTCCACCTATCCTCCACCCTAAACTTACCTTCCACCAAAATGATTATCAGATATTCCTTCATTCTCTCCCCTATCAACATGGACATCCAAAACTCTTCCTACTTTTTTCCTAGATATCACTACATACTCCATTAATGCCTTATCCAATAGCCTCTCCCATGTGTATTTATTTTTATTTACTTCCTAAACACTGTGTTAGTTATTATTAACTCTCTAAACACATCTCCACCATTAACTCTCCACTATTGTTTTACCAGGCACTCCACGCTTCCCAAGAACTCCATCTATTTGTTCGTCCCCTACTCTAGCATTGAGGTATCCCAATATCACTACATATACATTCTTCTCTAAAATATCTACGCTTTTATCTAAATGAGTTAAAAAACCCTCTCTTTCCTCTATACTCTTCTCACTATCTAGCCCATGTGCGCTTCATCCACATTAACCTTGAAGAAACCTCCTTCCACTCCACCACTCGCTTACCTACCTTCTCAATTACTAGTAGAGCCACCCCTTTCCTTCCTCTTTCTCTCCTCGCTCCCGACACCATCCGGACTACACTCCAAGAAGCAAAATCACTCCTCCCTTTCAATTTAGTCTCAATGCCAACAAATCAATTTTTATTCTCGCGAGCTATCTACCTATCTCTTCCCATTTACTCTCATCTGCACCACACCCACACACAATAAAAGACCCAAATCTTAAAGGTTCTTGTTACACAAACTCCTTCTAGACCCACTTAAACCTTCATTTCTCACAGGAATGTCACCTTTCGGGACGACAGAGAAGTGGAGGCCTAGTTCTCCAACCCCGCTGATTTTAGCCGCCTTCACGGACCAAATGGGAAGACTCGGTGGCAGTAATTTTTTCCCCTACCACAGGGGAAGGCGAAAAAGGAAATGTATACTCAAAGAAATGGTAAAGGAGAGCATTAGAAGGAGGTGTGACAACATAACTGACAGTCGCAGGACGATAGAGTACAATAATTT
>NC_134791.1:55689331-55691831 GCF_046742065.1 Oratosquilla oratoria
ACATTGGCATGACCTCTATGACCCTCTCCAAAAGACTCACATACCACCTCTAGAGTGGCGCCATCAGGACACACATGATAAACGAACACAAAACCACCATCACCAGACAAACATTAAACGAAAACTCTAAAATCATCTACAAAGCTCACAACCCCCATCGCCTTAATATAGCCGAAGCAGTGAACACTTACATCGGAAAACCTTCCATCAACATACAACTCATACCCACAACCACACTCCCAAGCAAGAAACGCACATAACACAAACAATAATACCCCTTTCCACAATCCACAAGAAAGTTGCTACTTCCACGTACACAGCGCTACGGATCACGGCTACACAAAATTGACCTCTCCCAATGTTCGGCCAATATAAGGCTTGTATATAAACCACTGTATTGACCAACCATTGTAACTCCCTCCTTGAGGATGACCGAGTAAGGTCGAAATACGTGTTGGAGAAATTAGAAAAGAGAAAACGGTACCAAATTTCTTTTGGACACCTTTTCACCTATTTGGAACCAACACAGAAACTTGTTGCACGAGAGAAACTAAAACTTCAGTATAAACTCAACGCCATTGTCGCTGTAGACTGCTTGAAATCATATATATGTATGTATATATATATTAATATATATATCATATCATATATATACATATATATATATATATATATATGTATATGTATACATATATATATTATATATATATATATATATATTTATATTTATATTTATATGTATATATATATATATATATATATATATATATATATATATGTGTGTGTGTGTGTGTGTGTGTGTGTGTGTGTGTGTGTGTGTGTGTGTGTGTGTGTGTGTGTGTGTGTGTGTGTGTGTGTGTGTGTGTGTATACACCAAGTATTTTCTCGCATATACTGCCGAGGATTTTTTCTTCTTTTTTTTTCTAATGCCATCTACGCTTTCCTTACAAAATCTGAAGTCATAGTTACCGTCACTCATGCGTTTGCGTATATGTGTGCGTGTGTGATTTTTTCTTAAAGTAAAAGCTTGATGTACGCGCGCACGCAAGGATGTGATTCACCATGGTTTTGGATCACGTGTTCGATTCGTGATCGACAGTTATTTACCTCCCGGATGAGAGCTCAGAGCTCGTATGACCGATCTATGGGTAATACTGTGTCTGTTTGTGTGTGTGTGTGTGTGTGTGTGTGTGTGTGTGTGTGTGTGTGTGTGTGTGTGTGTGTGTGTGTGTGTGTGTGTGTGTGTGTGTGTGTGTGTGTGTGTGTGTGTGTGTGTGTGTGTGTGTGTGTGTGTGTGTGTGTGTGTGTGTGTGTGTGTGTGTGTGTGTCCATATCGAGACATGAACCCATCATATATATGGCAACTCTATCTGTGATAATTAAGGCCTTCGCAATGAAGATGGCTGATCACTATATCGAGTTGTCTTTGACAATAGTTTATACGTCTCCGGCAGATAAATAAAACGTCGGCACGTATGTCCTATGAGATTTGTTGAATGGAGAAAGCAAATAAGTAAATAACAGATTGTTTGCACACACAACACAGATTGACACTCAAGAATCCGTGAAAACAAAATCCAAACGATACGTCGGAATGCGCCCCTAATTGGTTTCCAAATAATTATTTCCGTAGATCATATTGTCTGACTATGTTTTGCTGTTACATTTGATTGCCTTAAACTGATGACGAGCCATTTTCTTTCTGAATGTTTTGACCATGGCCGTCAAACTTTCGCTGTGCTTTTAAGTCGTCACAGAAAAAACAAAACAAAAACAATCTATCCCTCTGTGATTATAAATCAATCTACATTATCTTATTTTTGCTAACAGCAGACAATTTCAACCAGTTCAGGGAATGAGGCTTAGAGCTAATCAAACGTTCCCGGGATCTCGAAGGGAGACAACTTCCGGACAGTCTGAGCTGTGTCTGGGATTAATGGTCGATCCGGAACTGGTTTTATTTGTTATAGAATTATACAGTAAGTCTTCGATATAACGGATCTCAATATAAAGGATATCGGATATAACGTACAAAAAATCTGACCGGACAAACCCTCGCTATAACGGACGAAAATCCGTTATAGCGAGGGATCCTCGGTTATAACGGATCTTTGGATATAACGACAGACCCCTGTCCCCAATATCGTCCGTTATATCGAGGGTTTATTGTAATTTCTAATCCTACTAATTTCTTAATACCGGACAAACTTCGGGATATAACAGATCTGCCCGGTATTGATATAACAGATCCTCGGTTATAACGGATCTTCTGATATAACGACAGACCCCTGTCCCCCTTATCGTCCGTTATATCGAGGACTTACTGTAGAACAGTGGTTCCCAAACTGTGGGTAAAGTACCCCCAGAGGGGGAGGTAAAAAAAATTCGGGGATAATGGAGGGGTGACAAAAAAGTTGGAAATAAAGTAAAATAAAAGAAAATCAAGAAAACATTGCGATACCCGGCATTAGGGTTAAGGTTAAATTGGTAAGTATAGTTG
>NC_134791.1:55694331-55701831 GCF_046742065.1 Oratosquilla oratoria
ACACACACACACACACACACACACACACACACACACACACACACACACACACACACACACACACACACACACACACACACACACACACACACACACACACACACACACACACACACACACACACACACACACACACACACACACACACACACACACACACACACACACACACACACACACACACACACACACACACACACACACACACACACACACACACACACACACACACACACACACACAAAGAAACAAACAAACAAACAAAAACAAACACAGACTAAAATAGGTTCCCTACCACCGAAAAAAGTCTTTCAGTTTCTTGACATAGCTAATTACAACAACACCAACAAAAGGACGAGGGATCTTAAATGAACGAAACTTACATGGACATTTGCCCACCAGGAACTGAACACCAAACAACCTGACTCAATCCAGATGCTCTACAATTCCTCTCATTGTATCCTCATCAACTTTGTTGTCACTGTTTCATAATTCTATGTTTCTTCTTTTTGCATTTTTATCTTTATCTATTTGTCTATTTCATATATATTTCTCTATTTGTTATTTTTACTTTTTTTTTATTTCCTATTTTATTCGCCCGTTACAATGTAGGAACCGCGCTGGCTGAGCGGGTTAGGGCGTCGTTACTTTGGGGCTAAGGTCGAGGGGATGGCGGTTCGAATCCTGCCACAAGCGAAGTTGAACCAAGGGCATGGTTCATTAACTTCCACGCTACAAAGCCCTCTGTAAGGAGTACCGTCCTAGCCTTCTGACAGGGGGGAGTTTGTGACGTTAAACCATAAAAATCAACGCAGGATTTAAAGATTTGTATAATCTCTTCTCTTCCTTAAGCCTCGAACATTATATCAGGCAAGTAATCATGTCCAAATCATTCACACAGATGTCACCAAGAAAAATATATAAATAAATAAATAAATTAATTAATAAATAGATAATTTCGATGGAGCCCAATTGTACTTTTTGGTGATAGGGACAGATTTTCCAATCATCTGCCCATATTCCTACAGAATATAGGTAGAATCTAAACAGACCACCATAAACCAATCCTACAGTTTAGTCTCATAACTATCTACCTTATCTAAGCTGATGGAAAAACGATTTGCAGAAATAAAGACAGACAAACATAGGTAGTGGAAGAAATACACGTGACGTTTGATACCGTCCTGGTAACCATGTCTCACTCAGTCATATATTCTGTACCTTGTTTCTTCATTTTATAATTCCTTCTTTGTATCAGCACTGAAGATGTAATTATACGAAAGCGCTCTGCTTCGTTAGTTTACTTTTCCTAGTGGTTACTTACGCATTTGTGAACACACATTCCTAGTGTTTTTATTGCACACACACACACACACACACACACACACACACACACACACACACACACACACACACACACACACCTCTCATGGCGCTGTGGTTAGAGCTCTGGCCTGCCACTACGGAGGTCCGGGTTCGACCCTCGCCCGGGCTGAAATAATATCAGTATCGCAGCGCTGAGGGGTGTTACTCCAACTCTCGTGGGCGGGGAGTTGGGGGTGTGTGTGTGTGCAAGGTCATAGCATTACCCATAGATCGGACCTACGAGCTCTGAGCTCTCTTCCAGGAGGGAAATAGCTGTCGATCACGAGTCCAACACGTGATCCAAAGACCAAGTGAACACACACACACACACACACACACACACACACACACACACACACACACACACACACACACACACACACACACACACACACACACACACACACACACATATATATATATATATATATATATATATATGTATATATATATATGCATACATATATATATATATATATATATATGCATACATATGTATATATATATATATGCATACATATATATGTATATATATATGTATATACATACATATATATACACATATATATATATATATATATATATATAAATAGATATAGATAGATAGATATATATGTAGATATATATATAGATAGATAGATAGATAGATAGATAGATAGATAGATAGATAGATAGATAGATAGATAGATAGATAGAAAGATAGATATACAACATTGATAAGAAATTATTAACAAAATTGGAAGACAGGGCAGAGCATCCACAAACGAACCAACTTTCTGAAACTAAACGACTATCCACCGGAGTTCCCAAGAAATTATATTCTCATCTACATTATTCAACCTCTTCAAAAGGGATCGCCTAGCACCAGTTCCAGACCAGATATCCTGACAATAATAATTCAGTGTAGCAACTACAAAATATGCAAAGAGCACTCAAGCATACTACACAGACTAGAATAATGTATTAGAAATAGTACAGTGGAGGCCTTGCTCTAGAAACCTTCTGTAATCTTACTCATCAGAAACAACATCCAATAGTATAATTAACTAGACAAACTCTTCCTTTAATATGAAAAAATATTAGCTTCATTTTTCATACTCACATTACCTCGGCCTATACATCAAAGAACTGAGAATAGCAATCAAGAATAAGATAAACATCTTAACTTCAGGAACAAACAGGACCTTTGGTGGGTAGAGGCCGGGAACTGTAACCATATTCACACTCGTATTAGAAAGTAAACACGTCGAGACCGAACTCCATATCCCATAAAATCCCTCCAGACAGAAAGAAGCTGGAACCACATCAACGCCACTATGATCCGGTCACCGTCCAGTTAGAGCATATAATATGCGGAGCCACAGAAAAAATACCCCAGATGCAACCATCACACAGAAACACCTCATTTTGCAATGACCCATCTTGGTCCTATTCAGTCAGCAATACAAGATTTCTTCCTTGAGTGAATAACGAGTCTGTGTAATGGTTCTTGTCCTTAACCAGAGAGGCTGTGGGGTTCCCTGATTTTTTTTCAAGGAAAAGAATTGATTGATGATAGTATATGTGGTTATCTGTATACATGTATATGTGCATTTACCTAGTTGCATTTTTGTAATTGTACTATACAGTATTGAAAATGTGCTCATAGGGTTCTATCGCTTGCCTTCGCGTATCACATTTGCCCTAAATAAATGGATGTTGTTGACCTAGATTATATTTTCATACAATTTGTTCAGCAAATCTGCCAATCTTTGTAAAAGGCATTATCTTCTAACATTTTTAATCTCTCTAGTTTTTCATCACATTTACTGTGACCTACTGTCAATCTTTTTCTTGCACCAACAAGTGTTCTCCATTTTTTCATTAACTTTTCACTTATCTAAATATCATCATCAAGCCGTTCCTTTCTCTTTACTCTTTCAACATCGTAAGTTATCATTTTCAGTCTTTCTTCTGTGATATATTTCTGTAGATTTGGTGACTATATCATTACTACATATTCCAGTCTGTACCTAATCAACCTTTTTCAGTCTTTCTTCGTATGTGTTATCAAGGCTGGGGATTATATTGCTTGCTACTCTTGTATTTTTTCTACTTCTGTGATATATTTCTGTAGATTTGGCGACTATATCATTACTACATATTCCAGTCTGTACCTAATAAACCTTTTTCAGTCTTTCTTCGTATGTGTTATCTAGGCTGGGGATTATATTGCTTGCTACTCTTGTATTTTTTCTACTTCTGTTATATATTTCTGTAAGTGTGGTGACTACATCATTACTACATATTCCAGTCTGTGCCTAATCAACCTTTTTCAGTCTTTCTTCGTATGTGTTATCTAGGCTGGGCTTCATATTGCTTGCTGCTCTTGTATTTTTCTCTACTTCTGTTATACAGTATAATTCTGTATGTGGGGTGACTATATCATTACTATATATTCCAGTCTGTGCCTAATCAGCCTTTTTCAGTCTTTCTTATGTGTTATCTAGGCTGGGGATCATATTGGTTGCTGCTATTGTATTTTTTTCTACTTCTGTTTTAAATTTCTGTAGGCCTGGTGACTACATCATTACTACATATTCCAGTCTGTACCTAATCAACCTTTTTCAGTCTTTCTTCGTATGTGTTTTCTAGGCTGGGGATCATATTGCTTGCTGCTCTTGTGTTTTTTCTACTTCTGTTATACAGTATAATTCTGTAGGTGGGGTGACTATATCATTACTACATATTCCAGTCTGTGCCTAATCAGCCTTTTTCAGTCTTTCTTATGTGTTATCTAGGCTGGGGATCATATTGGTTGCTGCTATTGTATTTTTTTCTACTTCTGTTTTAAATTTCTGTAGGCCTGGTGACTACATCATTACTACATATTCCAGTCTGTACCTAATCAACATTTTCCAGTGTTTCTTCGTATGTGTTATCTAGGCTGGGTATCATATTGGTTGCTGCTATTGTATTTTTTCTACTTCTGTTATATATTTCTGTAAGTGTGGTGACTACATCATTACTACATATTCCAGTCTGTGCCTAATCAGCCTTTTTCAATTAATCTTTCATTATGTCCTCACCCATATAATGTAACGCTACATTCATATTCATCACCAACTCTAAGTTTCTTCTGTTCTTCTCTTAATATGATTTTCTCGTGAAAGATTATCTCTGATTAAGATTTCTAAATATTTCCTTTCATCATTTTTGCAATTAATCCATCTCCCATTTTATATCTTCTCATTTTTATTATACTGATACTGTTTCAAGATTTTATATATGTTTTGTATCTAAGTTTATTTTTCACATTTGGCTTCATTCACAAACTTTATTTTGACCTTTTTGCCGTTGTTTACAATCCTTTTTTTTTATTATTATTATTATCTCAGCGCCATTTACAAATAAGTTTCTATATATGCATATTGCATCTTTTGTATTTAAATTTATCTTTCACATCTGGGTCTATTCACAAATATTGATTTGATCTTGCAGCCGTTTACAATATATAAAACATTTTTTTCAATTTCATGATCTCAGCGTCATTTGCAAATAAGCTTCTATACTTATGTATTGTATTTATCATATAACTGATGAACAGGGACATTATAACTGATGCCTCAGTCAAACACTTTAATTCATTAGTTGCTTTTCTCCTTTCCAGCTTTCTTATCTCTCACTATCCTTCCTATGTATGTAATACTTAAAAAATTACATACTCTATTGTACTCCTTTTAAGGTTTTCTATGTTTACAATTTTTTAAACACAAATACATACACACACACACACACACACACACACACACACACACACACACACATACACACGCACACACACACACACACACACACACACACACACACACACACACACACACACATATATATATATATATATATATATATATATATATATGTGTATATATATATGTATATATATATATATATATATATGTATATAAACATATGTATATATGTATATATACATATGTATATATATATATATATACACATGTACACACACACGCGAGCGCAGGCGCACACACAAACGCGGAAATTGCTGTAGTATGACAGATGTATTGATAGCGTGTTAGGTTGATATTGTTCTCTTCAGACCGTATATAACTACTAAATAGATTATACTACGAATTTACAAGTGTTCCCCTACCTGAGGTTAGTGACTGCAAACAGATTATGGGAACTTATTTTTACTTCTACTAACTTTCCCTCTTACGATCCTTAATCTCTCCGTTACCATCTGCACTACTCTAAGTTAATTGAGTGGAAGGGCGGTGAGTTAAAAACAGAGAACAGTTGGAGTTTTATTCACTGACGTTTCGTCCTTACCAGGATATTCTCAAAGTACATATAGTGTCAGAAAATTAAGAGCTTATATAATCCATCCTTGCCGTGTTCCTTTCCCTCCATACTCTCATCCGTCCTCAACCCTTCTCATGTGACTCCGACCATGCCACTTCTCCCTCCGTTCTCAATTGTCTAAGCTAATTCCCCAAAGCCTTGTGACCAGGGCTAGTGAAAGACGGGAACAAGAGAAAGCGAATTACTCACACAGCCAGACCCATTCCATATATGGTGTCGCATGGGTTTTGATCATTGGCGTTATATTTTTATTAACTATATCACTTTTTTATATTTGTTTCCTACGAACCTTTCCACGCGTGATGTGGGGATCAAACTAAAAACGTTTACCTCATTTTAACTTTGTTTTCATTTTATAGAAACTTAATTATTGATGTCACATATAATCAACCAACGACCAGTCCACCGTACGAAATCCCAATTCAATTCACCATCATAGATCTTGGCTTGTACTTGGAGCATATAGAACCTCACATGTTGAGAGCCTTTACGTAGATTTGGTTATCCTTCTGATATACTGATGATGATGATATGGTTTAACGTCACACACTCCCTCCTATCGGGAGGCTAGGACGGTGTCCCTCACAGAAGGCTTTGTAGCGTGGAATTTAATGAACCATGCCTATGGTTCAACTTCGCTGGTGGCAGGATTCGAACCGCCCTCACCTCGACCTTCGCCGCAAGTAACGACGCCCTAACCCGCTCAGCCAGCGAGCTTCCTTCTGATATACTAACTTCACATTTACTTTCCAAGACCAGGTCGACAAAGATCGTCTCTCACCTATTGTCTCATCCATATTCGCTGAGACAACTACATGCACCCCAGGTTTATGTAAGATAAGTCCCTAGTGCCTTGTTCTTCTTGCTTTCCTGGTCATCCGTATGCTTCGGGCGGCATCGTTCTGAAACTCAGTAGTTGTAAGAATCTTAGAGTTTCCTCTTCGTCTGGTTGCTCTCTAACTCCCAAAAACAAATAGTTCCTTTTTTTTTTTTTTTTTTGCCGAGAAGCTATTAATTTCAACATCTCGGGGAACGAACAGATGGATGCCTCAGCTCGTGAAAATGTTGGCTGTCCTTGTTTATTTAAGCGGGATATCCCAGCATCCGGACTTTACTACACAACTTCCCCTTTTTCTAACCAACACTGGACGACGCTATTGTACTTTTACTAATAGTCGTAAATTCTGTATGGATAAATCTATCAGAACGTGGTTTCATCTTCATTACCGATTGTATTCTAAGGTAACAGACCTACCTGTCTTCATATCGACCACGCGCTTTCTACCTACACTTCACCACTAATTTGCTCCCGTAGCTGCATCCCCGACCCACCATTCCAGTTTTCCAAATTATTTATCCCTCCTCCTGTTACATCCGACTTCGCCTACCTCTTCTCAAACATGCCCTATCTGCGCATATGTTGAGATAATTACTATCACTCTCATTTGAAGCTATAATACGAATCCTTTGCTATGAAATCAACATCTCCTTTTTAACTTTATGATTTACTTTAATCCTTTGATTACTGGAAGTTCTCTCAACTGGAAAGCCTAGCGGAAACTGAAGTAATTCCTATGGGCGAGTTACCCAGTAAAGAAGGCTAATTGATAATCATCATATATCTCTCACCTTAGATCTGTGGTTTTTAACCTTTTTCAGTGCCCTTAGTACCCCTTGATATCTCAGAAAATGTTCTTGTACCCCCATCCAATACAAATGCAATGCAAACATATGAAAAGGATAGGGATAAAAACCTTGCTTTGCTTTCTC
>NC_134791.1:55709331-55711831 GCF_046742065.1 Oratosquilla oratoria
TATAGAGCTAAAATGAATACGAAGTGTCCATACACAGAGTCATAATATAAATAAATGTAAATAAACAGACAGAAGATATTTGAAAACTAAACTATGAAATATTGTTGGCAACTGCCACCATTTGAATTCTATAATAATAATAGTACAATGATGATACATACATACATATATCAAAGGCTTTTCCCCTTTACACGGGGTTAGCCAAAAAGAAAAAGGCATAGAAACCACTCCCACCCATTCCATTCCCTACATATTCCACTCCCCACCACCCTCCTCCCTCCCTCACATCTTGGCACCTCCTGGATGATGGGTCATCCCTGCATCCTGTCTACTTCCCTGGATCAGAAGTAGTGTCGCAAGACACAGCATATCCACAGCAAGGCAGCTTCATAAATTCGGTGACCCCCCCCTCTCCGTCCCCTCATGCAGAAAAGGAGAAGACGGGGAGAAATCCCCTTGGGCTGCGTCATTTTTTTTGTTTTTTATACATACTTCCTCATCCCACCATCCCCCACCCACCTCCTTCATGCTTCACAGCATCATCCATACACAACCCTTCTCCATTCAACCCTATCTTCTGTCCTCTCCTATCCTTCTCAACAGATATTCATCTCTTTTGTAATGCTCCTTTCACCCCATCCCTCCCTCACATCCTAGGACGCCCCCTAATATTCACTTCTTCCACCACCGCCTTCAACACCTCTTTTACTAATCTTTCTTCACTCATTTTTCCATGTGTTCAAACCATCCTAATACCCTTTCATCAACACTATCTCCCAGCTCCCTTTCCACCCCTGTTCTCCTCCTCAACTCCTCATTTCTCACTCTATCTAGCCTAGTAACCTATATCATACTTCTCAGACATTTCATCTCAAACACATTCAAACTCCTTCTCTCTTTCTCTCTTATGTTCCATGTTTCTGCACCGTACAGTGCTGTTGGCATAATCGCTCCCTCATACAACCTCCTCTTAGCATCCATTCCCAGGTGTCTATTTCTCATTACACTTTTTTAATCCACCAAGAAATTTACTCGCTTCTCCCAATCTACATTCTACCTCCACCCCACTCCTTCCTTTCCTGCTACATTCGCACCCAAGTGATACACTTCCTCCAGTCTCTCTCTCCCTTAATGCTCATTTCCAGCTGCTCTCACTCTCTCCCCATCGTACATCTCATCACCCTACTTCTGTCCACATTTATCTTCAGCTTCCTTCTTTCACATGCCTTCTCAAATTCTGTCACTAACTTCCTCAATCCCTCCTCTGATCCTGCCACAAGCGCAATGTCGTCAGCAAACAACAACGTGCTCATTTCCCACTTTTCTCCATTTTCTTTAAACATCTCCAACCCCTGACCCACTACCCTTGCATTTACCTCTCGCACCACCCCATCCATGTATAGATTGAACAACCAGGGCGACATAACACATCCCTGACGAAGTCTCACCTTTACCTCAAACCATTCATTATCTCCATTTCTAATCCTAACACAAGCTCTACTACTCTCGTAAAACCTCTTGACTGCTCTTAACAGCTTTCCTCCTATCCTATATATCTGCAGTACCTCCCACAGTGCCTTCCTGTCTACCCTGTCGTAAGCCTTTTCCAGATCCATATATTCATCCTAAGAAAGTGAAGATCAGAAGCAAGCGGTAGAAGAATATTGACAATATTTTGGTTCTAGCATTCAACTAAGCCATTTGAACAAAAGTCTACATTCTGGTGGCAGCAGTCGGTTACGGACCCACGCCTCCGAAGAAATTGGTGCCTACCATCAAATGAGGCGACGAAGAAAATGGTGATGGTTGTCAACAATACTTTTTACAAATTAAAATTCAGCTGGTGGCGGATGTCAATATATATATATATATATATATATATATATATATATATATATGTATACATATATATATATATATATATATATATATATATATATGTATATATATATATATACTGTATGTGTGTGTGTTTGTGTGTTTGTGTGTGTGTGTGTGTGTGTGTGTGTGTGTGTGTGTGTGTGTGTGTGTGTGTTAGTGTGAGTGTGTGTGTGTGAGTGTGTGTGTGTGTGTGTGTGTTTGTGTGTGTGTGTGTGTGTGTGTGTGTGTGTGTGTGTGTGTGTGTGTGTGTGTGTGTGTGTGTGTGTGTGTGTGTGTGTGTGTGTGTGTACATGTGTATGAAAAGAACGTATATTTTTATAGATAAGTAAGAGAGTCATTTATAGCTTAACTAGAAATAATGAATGGCGGTATGACGTTGTTGTGAATGTCAATACGGGTCATGACAAGAGAAGTTTTAATCAGACGCTCTGTTATATCAATATGATTCTTTTTACAAATACATAAAATCTTTGCTTGCATATTGTGTGTCAGTAATATGAAGCCAAGGTTTTGATTTCAAGTTCTATTTATAAAATAGCTTCATGGGGTCATCCTCCTCAGAAAGTCTGGCCCGAAATTAGTTTTTGATAAAACACGCAAACAAAATTATCATGTATAC
>NC_134791.1:55719331-55726831 GCF_046742065.1 Oratosquilla oratoria
TCCAGGTGTCGAACGTCTTTGTGCTAAGGCTGGAAAAGTGTATAATGTTGTGGAGAGTTTTTGAATTTGGTGGCATCGTTCCATAACCAAATATGTCAAGGCCTTATCTTCAACATTTACCAGTGGTTGTCTGAATACGCGTGGCACAGGTAGTAGCTTCAGCCTAGTTATTTCTTTAAGCTACTCACTTATGTATTTTGTCTTGTCGAAAAGTTAAAAGACTATGAAATGTTGTGTATACTACGTTCTCGTAAAACGAAATCGCTCGAAGGCCGGAGACAAATTCATTTTAGATGATTCTGTTTGTTATCAATATCACGGAAAAACAGAGAGATCAGTTAACATAAATCATTCAGAAAAGGTGAACAATTGTCTACAACATATTTTGTGAATAATTGAGTCATGGTCAAAGTTGCCGAAATCATATATGTTTTCACTCTAATTTATCATAGATTGTCCAAATTGTTTGACACAAGAATTACTTTTATCTTATTTCTCAGTTACAACCCTATCAACTACGGCTGAAAAATATAAAAGGTTTTGAAAATCAGTAAAACAAAAGGTTTCTGGCTTAAGGTCATTATCCAAACATCCTTAAACATGCAGAAAAGGAATGTTTATTGAAGTACACAGAAATCTACATGTTTGGTACTATTGACCATTATAAATTTTGACCTTTAAAGATCACATTTATTCTTTCTTAACGACCTTATCTCAGAAACAGTTCCAAATTATTTGTATTATTTTAAGCATATAGGAAGCTGTATTTAGGCTCATATATAACATAAAGCTTGATAATGCGACCGTAAAGGGCAAAGGTTAAATTCACATATTTAACCAGAAAACGGTTGCAAATACACTCTTCCTTCTATCAACATATATGAAGTTCTATATGAGACCATATGATCTTTCCTATGAGAAAATAACACAGTACCAGTCTTCACTAGAATGACTTCCACGGCAATAATTGTTTTGAATCATTCTGATTGTTTGCTATGAAAATAGCTATAATCATGAGCTTTTATATCCCTGTGAAGTATTCTCCAAACTTTATTCTGACTAAAGCCAGACATTTTCGCCAACACTTTGCTGACCCTAGGTTCTCTTAAACTGAATGAAATTGTCTGGCGTCAATCAAAACAGAATACTTTCAGGTCCTAAATCTGTTTGTGTGGGCTCTAGAGAGTTAGGGTGTTGTATATATCGCTAGGTAGTTCTGTTCAACTGTGATAAACTTATCGCATTGTAAACTTGTTGTTTTGAGAGATATCATTATACCAAATGGAATATAAAGGTGGAAACTAAAATAACTACAAATTATAAGATAAAAACGTAAGTAAAAGATTTAACTGAGCTTGCCAACCACCCGTAGGAATTCCATGAAGACGATCAGTTCAGTGGCATTGTTTGCCTGGCAACTTGGCAACTTGTATACCAAGTTGTTAAGTTGTTATGATCGTTATTGTACAACTTTTATATATACTGTATATTTTATATTTATTGTATATATATATATATATATATATATATATATATGTGTGTGTGTGTGTGTGTGTGTGTGTGTGTGTGTGTGTGTGTGTGTGTGTGTGTGTGTGTGTGTGTGTGTGTGTGTGTGTGGGTGTGGGTGTGGGTGTGTGTGTGTGTGTGTGTGTGTGTGTGTGTGTGTGTGTGTGTGTGTGTGTGTGTGTGTGTGTGTGTGTGTGTGTGTGTGTGTGTGTGTGTATGTACAGTGATACATTGAGATACGAAATTAATTCGTTGTGTGGCCGCCGTTGTATGTAAAAAAATCGTATCTCAAAACAATTATTCCCTATGAATCAATGAAAATAGAATTAATCCGTTTCAGCGATACGAAATTACCCCCAAAGCAAACTTACATTACACAAAACAAGCACAATCAATAAATAAGTACATATGTAATAACACACACACAATAAAATAATGAATAACAATGATAGATGTTGTTTATCATATCATACCACGGAGACAGGTGATAGCGGCGAGTGGAGGTGTGAGCCAGGAGGAGGAGGGAGGGAGGGAGAGAGGGCAACGAGAGCTAGCGAACTAATGGTGACCCCTTTGAAAGGCTGGACCTTTATTGTATCTTTCTGCTTAATGATCGTGGATATTGTTGGTGCATTGCGTCCATATTCTTTGGCTAAGTCACTCACCCGCACACCACGCATACGTTTTGCGATTATTTAATATTTTACCTCGTCGAGATTTTTATTTTTTCACTATCCTTGTCCTTAACATTAGGACACATGGTTATGCACAAAATTCAAAATAAAAATATACAAAACAGTGCAAACACGACGAACAAACAGCGAAGCGTCGGGAATCATTGGGGGCCGAGCGAACAGTCCGCTACCTACTGCTGTCTTTTCAAATTGTCGTATCTCAAAATTTTCGTCGTATGTTAGGGCGATTGTATCCCAAGGTACCACTGTATACATACATATATATATATATATATATAATATATATATATATATGTATATATATATACATATATACATATATATATATATATATATACATATATATATGTGTATATATATATATTTACACACATATATATAAATATATATACTCATTTATATATATATATATGTATATATATATATATATATATATATATATATATATATATATATATATATATATATATATATATATATATTCAGCTAATGACAGACGATTGAATTCAACCGAGGGCAAATTCTGGGCAAAATTACGTGATTGAGACTGTTTTAACTCATCTCAGCCCCTTATTTGAATAACATCATTAGACATTAGGGAAGATAAAATCACTTTATCAAGGCAAATTAGTATTACAGATACAAGTTGGTTAGACCCATTAGCTAGGCTAACACCATGTGACTTTAATCAGGTAGGAATGGTCCTTGAACGTAGGAAAATAACGTAAATTTGGTCCAACTGTTCCTCTGCTTCTTTAGTTTTTTTTTTCATTCTTATAATTTTTTGTTACTGTATTCCTCGTATATGTTAGGATCAAAATTGAACCTTATGAACTGAAATTATTTTATGTTAAACTCAATTTGTCACGTTGAGTTTCGCAATCGTTTCGTGAATTACGCCGATCCAGGCTCCAGGCGACTTCAACGCCGATCCAGGATCCAGGCGACTTCAATTTGTATTGGCCGTCTATGCACGTGAGGCAAATGTGTTGTCTTGGGCCGGAGATAAATGCCTCCTTTGTGTGAATTTCTTGATAAATTAAGTTTCTTAGCAATACTTTATAACCCAAAATTAGCAATTTTTAAACCAAATGAATAATCATCACATATTCTTAAGCTATGAGTTACTCGAGATCAGTTTTTAACCTTTTTGACTGTCAAATTTGAAAGAAATCGTCTGAAGACAACAATACTAAAACTCATCATTCAAGGGCGATTACTGAAGGGATTTTATTTAATTGACGGACAGTTTAACCGTGTACCTAAGAATTATCTGGCCCCGGGCCTGAGTAATGTCTTCATTAATATTGATCCTCCTCTGAACGGCAGCCACCTTTACTCTGCTGTTTAATCAAATCACTTGCTGTTCGGCACACTTACCATGGTACTGAAGGGGTAAGCACCCTTTAATCTTATTCCATTTACCTTGATTCAGGTAAACACATTCCATTTGTCCCCAATCAACTCTAATCGCTTCTCTCATCCCTGATCGCCTTTAATCGCTGATTCTCCACCCCTAGTACCAGGTGATTCTATCTCGTCAAAATTGAATTCCTAGTGAGTTTGGGACATAAGTTCGTGTTTGTATAATGTAAATGCAGCATATACACTGCTGATAATAAATACAACACGTAATAATCTAAAGTGGTTCGCATGCTTTTTTTTTTTTTCTTTTCTTTTTTTGTATGGTATACATTTCCTGAAAGTATTCCCTTCCTTGCAAAGAATAATCATGGAACGTACCCCAAACAATTATCCCATTGATCATCAAGTTTGGTAAAGGCCGTATATATACTGTTTATTCCTTTAGAAATATAATGAAATGAATATACACCAGATATATCCATTGTAAGGAAAAAGTATTATTAAAGTAGATGTACATTTTATGTGAATAAAAAATAATTGTACATAAATCATAAATGTTACATAAGAAATAAAACGATGAAACTAGTTTCCTAATTCAATTTGTATGGGTAATGCACTTTATAATCGATAATCACATAGAACATCTACTAACCATTAAAAACTGCAGAGAGAGGTAACGAGTGCTCTCTCATGCGAATAAATCCACCTAGCAACATCAACAAAAAATATATGTACACAGAGAAACTAGCTCTGGCAGGGTAATAAAGGTTTATCCCTATAAAATTGTCTGTCGATATGTGTGTGTTTAATGGAGGAATTTGTCTCTAAAATGAGTGAAATTGTCTAAGGACATCAAAATAAAACATAAAGAGGAAATTCTTCTTCGTCGGATTAACGCATCACCTACTGTATCGTGTCGCTACTCTTTGTAGCTAATGACTTTATGTCAGGTTTCTGCAAGACCTTTACATCCCGAGGATACTTAGGTTTATGTACCTGCTCTTCCCTTCACCGAAGGCTGGCTAGAGCTTAGAAAGGAAGAGAAATATTAGTAAAAATAAAACTGAAGGTAGTGGGAGAACACAGTGGGACCAATTAGAGGACATGGGGGTACCCAGCACTGAATTGTGTACATCATGGGTTTTAGATCTGAGTATGAAAGCAATGAATATGAAGGGTCATAGTGTAATTACAAATTAAGATAAATTATGTAAGAAAACATAAACACGAGGAAAAAATTAAAAAGGGGGAAAGAATAAACAGGTTTGCTGAGACAGATGGAAAACAGAGTATAAGTTTAGAGGATGGGTTAAAAATAAGGAATGGGACGTACCAGAACAAATGAGGGGTTATCGTAAGAAGTGGGCAGAGAGAAATATGGTGATTATATAAGAAGTAAAATACATAGTGCAAGGAACTGCAAATTAGCGTGGAAGACATGAATAATCGGAATGATCAACTATGAAGAAAAAGGGAGATGGTAAGAATGAAGAGGACTGTCAAATGGCTGTAATATAGACACGAAGAATCAGAAAAAGAGCTATGAATGTGTGTTTAGAATATTGAATGTAAGATGTAAGAGGCTGGTAGAGAATTAGGTAGAAAGTGGGGGTAGATGGTGAGAATTATATTTTTTATGGTTTGGATGTTTTGAAAACAATACAGGCAAAAGGTGAGCGAGTTCCACAAGAACACTCTGGTTTGTGCTTATAAACAATGGCCGGGGACCCGAATGAATTGCTGACTTTTAGTATGTGCAACCTATGTGAGTTATGCAGTGATTCAAGATTGCTTAAGTATACAATATTGCATATAGACTTGTAACAACGAGTCTGATTGGAGAAAGGGTGGAAGAGGAGAAAATTCTATTAGTTTACGATTGGGGAGGATCTTAGATATAAAGTTAAAGATCATTGGACTAAAGAAATCACTAACGTCACTGCAAAAATCAACTAGCATCTAGCTTCTGGTTGCTCTGAGGCTTCCTTGAATAATACTCAGAGAGCAAATGTATCAATCTGAAAAAACAAACAAACAAAAAATATTTCACAAGTTTAATTCAAGCTCGATTGAAGACTAATCACATATAACAAACAGTGGGAAACAAAGACAGTAGAGAAAGGAAAGTAGTAAGGAAAGGGTGAATATGAAAAGAGTTGAAATAAGGTATTATTAAGAAGGACAAGAATAGAGTATGGATTTTGTTTGGGATACTTATAAAGTAATGGAAACTGGAGGAGTTAGAACCCATGATTAGTGCTATTTGGACACTGCGCAATTGTTTTAAGTTAAGGTTTTTGAAGGGATTATAAGGTCGGTCCCGGCTGTCCTCTCCCTTTTTATTTGATACTGTTTATCTCTATTTATTTATTCAGTTTTTTTTATCGAATCACTTGTTTATCTGTTCATCTATCTATTGACGTATTTATATGTATATTCATTTATTTTTTTCATCTATCTATCCATTCATTTATTTATTAAGTTATTAATTTATTTTTTTATTTTTTATCTATTCGTTTATTTGTTTATTTATTCATTTATTGTTATCTATTTATTTGTTTATCTATTTATTTACTTATTTATTTACTTATTCATTTTGTTATTAATTTTTCTATTTGCTTGTTTTATTAATTTTATTTAATCTAAACATTTTGAATTTATGCCCTGTTTAGAAGGAATATTTCAGCTCATAGGAACCTCTGAGCTGAATAAAGTTGTCTGATGTTACCCAGAATAAAAAATTTCTGTCCTAGTTTTGATATTTGATTCGTAACTGGTTAATTTTCCTTTGTATCGTTTTATTCTTTTATGTTTCACTTTGGTTATTGTTGTCCCATACGCTGGGGGAGAGGCACTTTAGCAAAATAAAATATACATATACGAGTATATATATGTTACTCTCAGGCCAATTTGATGTCGCTATTTCCATGTTTCTTTTATATTCACTATTGTTAGTGCTATGTCCATATTGGTACATTTCAGCTACCGTTAGATTGATGGTGATTCGACGACTCTGACGTACAATTCGCGCAATTTCTTCGACGTTTTCAGGTGTGCTCGTTGAAGGTCGCTCTGACCTCTTGTCATCCTCCAATGTCGTTCTGTCCCTCTTGAAGCCTGAGTGCCACTCAAAACACGTCGTTCGGCGCATTGCCCGAGGACTACTCTAACATTTCGAGGATCGCGTTCCTAATTTCCTGAGTATGACACAGGATTTAATGTTTATTTTTTGCTCAAGTCTGAAGTTCAAACTAAAGTTGCAGTTGGGCAGGTGAACTTGGTCACTAAATCATGTGTAACATAACCCCATTGTTCATAGAATAACGGTACGTGGTATATTGAACCCAAATTACAACTATTTGCTCTTACTGCGCGAGCATGACAGACCATCATTCTGTTTCTTTGTTACATGGAAAGACAAGGAGTTTTTTTTATCGCACTTTGTACCATGTTCCTCCTGTTGTGATAAGGGCTGAACATGTATATTCATTAGGAAGGTATGATGTAGTAGCACATTTGTAAAATGAGACTTATTGACCCACTGTCGGAGAATGAGAATAAGATGGACAGAAAATATGTATATTTCGACCACTATCTGTGGTCCTCTTTAGCAGAAGAGGATCACAGATAATGATCGAAATATAAAGATTTTCTATCCATTTTATTCTCATTCTTCGACAGTGGGTTAATAAGTCTCCTTTATATTCATCTTAGGTGATTCTTGTAATCATATTGCTAATGATTATTGACATTAGTCCGCTGGTTTGTGGTTCCTGTATCCTGACATCATTCTTCTATATAGCTTCAGTGTTAGATTGATGTGGAACTGGTGACGGGTGGGTACATCTCATGGCTGGCTACCTCGTTTATAATGGGGAAGCGGGCTATATGTTTCTTCAATTGTACTTTTTTTTTACATAATACATAACTTTGA
>NC_134791.1:55746831-55754331 GCF_046742065.1 Oratosquilla oratoria
ATACTTTGACATTTTCCTTTCGAAATGTTTTGTGCTGACTTATGAGAGTACACATGAATTGTGCATTTAATGAATGTCTTTTTAATGTGCAATTTAGAAGGAATTAATTAAATTGAAATAGACAAGAACTGATTTTGAGTTTATGGAACTCAGCTGCATAGAATAAGGGAAATGAACATATACTTTATATTGAATTAGTTCAATTTTGACTGGCTGTAACTATGTGTTTTAATTTATTTACCGCAACAGCCGCAAAATGAATGTTAGTGATCCTAAAGATACTTTTAGCAACAGAACAAAGGACAATAGTGTAGCAGTATATATCAAAACTTTATTTGATTCACATACCACTTAAAATTTATATGTATACTGTAGTAGCACATTCGTAAAATGAGACTTATTGACCCACTGTCGGAGAATGAAATAAGATAGACAAAAATATGTATATTTCGACCACTATCCTGTAGTCCTCTTCAACAGAATGAAGAAGACCACAGACAGTGGTCGAAATATACAGATTTTCTATCCCTCTTATCTCGTTCTCATTATATGTATACATTAATGGCTAGAATCAAGCGCATAAGCTTTAAAGGTAAAATTCGAATAAGCGAATGACAACCTGCGGGTATGAAGCAAAGGAAATGAAAATAAATTAATAAGTAAAAATAGCAATGAAAAGATAAATGAATGGGTTAATATATGTATAATCAAATAAACAAAATTATGAGTAAAATATATATATATATAGTCATTGTTGGTTTATGTTGGTTGGTTAAACATGTAAAGAAGTCTTGGAAATCTTTTTCGCTTGCTTTCTAGTATTTTTCTTGTAAAGATGTGGTGAAGTTCATCTGTATACATAGATATTACTAATTAGGCATAGTAAATCATAACTATCAATTATTTTGGAACAGCCCAAAATAGAAAATAGTCGATTATAAATATATACACATGCACATATACCAAGGCTTTTCCCACTTACAAGGGAGGTAGCCAAAAAGGAAAAGGCATAAAATCATTCCCACCCATTCCACCCCTAAATACACTCCACACCCCCTCCATCCTCACTCTTATCTTAGCACCTCCTGGATGATGGGTCATCCCTGCACCTTGTCCACTGCCCTGGGTCAGAAGCAGTGTCGCAAGACACAGCACATCCACAGCAAGGCCGCTTCATTAAATCGGCGACCCCCCTCTCCGTCCCCCCATGCAGAAAAGGAGAAGACGAGGAGAAATCCCTTCGGGCTGCGTCAAATTTTGCTCACACATACTATCTCACCCCCCATCCCCCCTCTCATTCCACCTTATGCATCACAACATCATCCATATACAACCATTCTCCATTCACCCCTGTCTTCTGTCCTCTCCCGTCCTTCCTCAACAGACATTCCCCTCTTCCCCAAAGCCCCCTTCACCTCATCCATCCACCTCATCCTAGGACGTCCCCTCATGTTCACTTCCTCCACATCTGCCTTCCATACCTCTTTTACTAGTCTTTCTTCACTCATTCTTTCCATGTGTCCAAACCATCCTAATACTCTTTCATCAACCCTATCTCCCAACTCCCTTTCCACCCCTGTTCTCCTCCTCACCTCCTTATTTCTCATTCTATCTAGCCTAGTAACCCCCATCATACTTCTCAGACACCTCACCTCAAACACATTCAAACTCCTTCTCTCTTCCTCTCTTATGTTCCATGTTTCTGCCCCATACAGTGCTGTTGGCAAAATCACTCTTTCATATAGTCTCCTTTTAGCATTCATTCCCAAATGTCTATTCCTTATTACACTCTTCAATCCAGCAAGGCATTTACTTGCTTCTCTCAATCTACATACTACCTCCACCTTCACTCCACCTTTTCCTCCACATTTGCACCCAAGACTTTCACCCTTGTACATCTCATCACCTTACTTTTACCTACATTTATGTATACATGTATATATATATATATATATATATATATATAAATATATATATATATATATATATATGCACATTTACACTGAATGTTCTCAGTGATCTATTAATATCTTTTTTCAACCACAAATCACTTTTAATTCCGTGGATGAGCGAGGATTCGAACCCAGCTAACCCGTAACAAAGTTACAGTGACTTAAACCAATGCGCATTGGTTTAAGTCACTGTAACTTTGTTGCGGGTTAGCTGGGTTCGAATCCTCGGCTCGTCCATGTTTCAATTTCCGACGAATGCTTCCATCGAGCGATTCTTCAGTCTCGAACTGCGATGGCATGGAATTAAAAGTGATTTGTGGTTGAAAAATATATTTATATATATATATATATATATATATATATATATAATATATATTATATATATATTTATATTTATATATATATATATATATAGATCCACCCATACATGTATATGTATATCTATATATTTATGTGTGTGTGTGTGTGTGTGTGTGTGTGCACATACACACACACACACACACACACACACACACACACAAACACAACACATATATATATATATATATATATATATATGTATATATATATATATATATATATATATATATATATATATATATATATATATATATATATATATATATATATCTCAGAAACAAATTCAAAGCTATGTTTGGTCCATAAATATCAAAGGACGATGTCCCATAAGATCAACTATTTTCCTGTAAATTACACATCCATACATACAATTAGGAAAACACACACATACACAAACACACAGACACACACGCGCGCGCTCTCACAAACGCAAACAGGCATATGAATGATTGGAATGCACGGTTGATGTAGAGCTTGTTAATACACGGAGAGAGAGTAAAGCTATTGCGGGTCGCGAAGAGTGTGTGAAGATGGAGAAAGTGAGCATCGAGGTATGTAGGGACGAGGGAGTTTCAGAATGAAGTTGGGAATGTGACATGGAACGTTATGATGTCATGGAGACGCAGTACTTCGCGTTGCTTCTACTTCTAAATACTACACTGGTTGAGTTTGTCCCGGGAACTGTAGAAAGTCCATATTTTTGGAAATACCGAAGTAGTGTATGAGTGATTCATGGCCTGACTGGCTTGATCGTGTCATAGATGTTTGTTTGTGATGAAATATATTTGATAGTTTCACAGAAGACGTCATCCAATGCAATAAAGAAAATGGAACGTTAGGTTATACCGTTAACCTTCAGCATCCGTTGACTACACTAGTACCATCGCAGAATAATCTATATTGTAAGAGTTGGAGGACCACGTGGGAATGTTGCCACCTGTATGGTAATTGTGGTGGAAAAAGTGAAAGCCTGAATAGAAATAAAAGAAAGAATATAAGCCGAATTAGGACTATGGGAAAAAGGATAGAAAGTGTATCACACTTTATAAACTGATAATGTTTTGTTGATGCGAAAAAGTGAAAGGAGTGGGAGAAACTAACAAGGAAATGTATGATAGAAAAATAAGGATGAATATCAGTAAAGGGATGAAATCTTAAAATTCCAAAAGAAGAGATGAGTTGAAAGCGGTTTTTTAGACTGTAGGGATAAATAGAGGGTAATGGTACAAATAAAGTGTATAATGCTGAAAAAGTAGAGCAAGCAACACTAGATGTATACGAAAATGTAAATTGAAACAAGAATGGCTAAGTGTGTAGTGCAGACCACGTTGTAGTATGGAAGTGGGTTGTGAACTCTTAGTCTGTGTGGGAGATGTTAACAGTAGTGCAGACCACGCTGTAGTATAGAAACGAGTTGTGAACTCTTAAGATGTTAACAGTGGTGCATATGGACTTTGTGTGAGCTTTGTATGGTATCGGGAGAATTAACAAGATGTTAAATAGGAAGAATATGGGGACAGTCTGGAGTGAACGTGTAGAAGACTTGAACATCGCCTTACTGAGGTGATTTCATCAAGAAGTTGATTGAAGATAAGATAAAGGAAGATTAGTCCATAAAGTATATGAGGAAAGTGTTAAAGAACGAAGTAGTGGAAAACCAAAAGGGGTATAGAAGGCAACTCAAATAGACTGAAGAGAAGATATGACAAAGAGAGGATCATTTGTAGTTGTGAATAATCAGGGTGAGTGGAGAACTGGAATAGGTAAAGGAGGATAAACAAGAGAACTATTGGGAAGGGAATGAGAGGAGTAGAAAGAAAAGGAGGAAGAGGAGGAGAAAGAGTTGGGAGGGAGAAAAGATGGGTAATGGAAACGAAAAGGATGGCTAGGAGGGAATACAGGTTGAAATGGGGTATCTCAAAGATGTTTTTTTTTTTGGGGGGGGGGGGGGGAGTAGCCAGGCGAGGCATGCAGACACCTCTCACCCATCCCATGCCCATTTGTTTTTCCTTTTATCTTAGCTCTTTCTGCATAAAAAGCCAATCCTGCCCCTCCCCCTGGCTCGCTGCCTGGGTCAAAGCAATGTAATTGTATTGTAGCAAGAGAGAACACAGTGGGGGAGCAGGAGCCCTAATCTCTAACGTTTTGGCCTAAAACGTTTTTCAAGAGATTATCACGAGGGAACGTGACCACATCTCAAGTAACAACTGGGTCTCCTCTCCTCGTAGGATAAGTGCGAATTTCGTGGGATGCTATGTATGCTTTTCTGGTCCCAGTGTATGATGCGGAATCGGGAGAATGAAGACGAAGGCACAATAGGGAAATTAGGGAACAGACAGGACAACAAATGTCTGCATAATGTCGCAAGTGGGAGAAGGACAAGTTGGGCCGGTCACTGTGCCAGGATGGAGCCGACAAGTTGCCCAAAAATGGTGATGGAGGGAAGTATAAGAGGTAGACGCCCCCAGGGAAGACTTAAGTACCGGTGGAGCGATGGAGTGGCGAATGATGTGGCCCGTATTAGCCCTGACCTACAAAATTAGAAGGAAACAGCGGAGGACAGATTGGTCTGGAGAGGCATAGTGAAATCGATGAAGGGACTGAAGTCCTGATAGCCATTGGAGTAAGTAAGCTATGTATGCTTTTTCATGAAAGTAGCAGTTACCGACAAGACTGACGAGGACGGAGCCATGTGAGGACGGAGCCATGTGAGGACGGAGCCTTTATTAGTACGACGTTTTGCTTATTACAGCTTTTTCGAGTACATAATTGTGATACACATGCTTGAGATTAAATAAGACGAATAGAGGGAACGGGGAAAGAAAGAAGTAAGGGAAGGGGAAGTAAGAAGAGAAGGAGGAGGAGGAGGAGGAGGAGGAGAGGAGGAGGAGGAGGAGAAGGGGGATTGAATACTGGGAGAGGTTGAGAAGGCTGGCCCAAACGTCCGCGGGCAAATTGTTCACAAAGGATGGTTTAAAATTTTGTTG
Source organism: Oratosquilla oratoria (assembly GCF_046742065.1). NCBI lineage: Eukaryota > Metazoa > Arthropoda > Malacostraca > Stomatopoda > Squillidae > Oratosquilla > Oratosquilla oratoria. The sequence goes on from NC_134791.1 coordinate 55,752,131, forward strand.
GCCATGGGTATTAAAGGAATTATGTGGGGTGAGATGTTGAACATGCCCCTATTTTGTTCAATAGTGTTGGTTCCTTGTATGACCGCTGCTTCCAAACACTTCCTGCGGATCTTGTCGGGCTCTCGTATCAGCAGCTCTGCATTCTTCCAGTCCATCAGGTGGTTTTCCCTGTTCCTATGTGTCACACATGCATTGGTGGTGACATCATGCCTGACGTCGTAACGGTGTTCACGTATTCGTGTATTCAGGTCGCGTGACGTTTCTCCGATGTAAGCTTTATCACATCCCAAGCACGGAATACGATAAACACCGGCTTTGGTGCCCAGTATTTTGATGTTGTTTTTTCTCGTCCTCGTGATGTCTTTGATCGTCCTGCTGGTCTGGCACACTGCTTCTAAATTGGTGGTTCTTAAAATTTGAGTCAGGTTGGTGGCAACGTCGCTGGTTGGCAACACGAGACGTTTTCCTGTACTCCCCTGCTGCCTACGGCCTTCCGGAGTCAGGACCGAGAGAGAAGTAGTAATAGGCTTCTTCCTTAGGGCACTCAGAATATGCAGTGCAGAATACTTAGAAGAATAGTGCAGGTTTATTAAAGATACTTTTTTACAACTAAAATTTCCAGAATTTCTTTTGGATAAATGCAGAAAACAATCTGCTAAGATTCAGGAAGACCGTAGGCAGCAGGGCAGCACAGCAAAACATCTCGTGTTGCCAACACAAATCTATATTGTTTCTTTTGTCATAATACTAGATGACCGTGTTGTAGAATTTGAATAAGTTAAGGCGGTGTCAGCGTATGAGGAACGTATCAAATATTTCGAGAAAAAAAATTATACGCACAACTTTTCTGCGTATGAGGTTGATTTTCGGTTAATGACCGTTAGAGTAACGTGAGCCAAGCGTACTGTCAGCGTATGAGTAGCATATGAGTAGCGTACGCATAGCGTATGTAAGCGTATGTGATGTGATGTGTATTTGAGTTGGACGTATACCGACGTATGAATAACGTATATCAGCGTACCTCCGACGTATGAGAAACGTATGCAGAACGTCAGCCTAACGTATGAGGAGCGTACACAGCGGGGGGGGGGGGCATAAAAGGTGGTTGCGCGCGATTTTCGTCATTCCGCCAGTAGACTTGAAGCTGTCAAGATGCCAAAACGCCGTGCCCAGAAATTCTGAACTTCTGGTACAAACTGATACAGATTTGGAAATGTGAGACTTTATATACCCCCCATACGCTGGAAATACGCATGGGATAAGTTGGCTGTACGCTCAGAACACGTTAGGCATAAGTTGAGTACGTTAGACTGTCGTTAGAACTACCATCATAACGTTAGCCATTCGTTAGACACACGTCAGACAGACGTTCATTATACGCTCCTCTAACGCTAGGTTTCCTGACCCACTCAATTTCAACGTATGAGAAGCGTACTCGACGTATGAGTAACGTACCTTCAGCGTACCTCTAGCGTGTTCAGCGTATGAGGAACGTATGAGGAGCGTAAAATTCATACCTCGGCATACGCTGAAATTTTTTCGACATGTTCAAAAAAAAATTTGGCCGTCAGCGTACATCAACGTACACCGATTTACCCCGGAGTACTAGAAACGTATTACAGCGTACCCCTAGCGTGTTTCAGCGTATGTCAGCGTATGCCCAAAAAGTCCATACGTTCCTCATACGCTGGCTCTATACGCTAGAGTGTGACAGCGCCTTTAGTCATGCTGGCTATCATTTATCAAACAGTTACTTTTTAAATGATGTTCGATAGCATCTCTGATGATAGTTTCCATAATTTTTTTCCTACGGTTGAAATCAAGCTTATAGGCCTGTAGCTATTTGGTTTCTCTTTGTCACTTTTTTATGGGAGTAACATTAGCTACCTTCCATTCTCTTCGCACATCTCCGGATATGATAAATTTATTGAAAATAATTTCTAATCGAACAACAATCTCCTTTTTCATTTCCTTTAAGATTTTTGGATGCCAACCGTCAGGCCCTGGTGTTTTATTAACTTTGAGTTTTTCTATACTTCTTTTATCTATTTTTTTATTTTTTATATTTATTCGTGAATAATCTCTAACCTAACCATATCCCACCTAACTTTAACCCTTAACCCTAACCAAAATATATTTTTTTGAAAATGAAATATAGTTATCCAAGTATCTGAGGTGATAAGGTATCAGAATATATATGG
>NC_134791.1:55769331-55774331 GCF_046742065.1 Oratosquilla oratoria
ATTTTACAAAGGATTACAAAGGCGGAGCATGCCGACAGGAGACCTGGTCCATATCTAGGTCGGATGCGAAAAAAAATCATAATGATAATAAATTAATAAATAAAAACTATAATGATGTAAACAACAAATAAAATACATAAATAAATGCATAGGTATAGTTAAATGATAAACAAACAGGAAAATAGTAAATAATAATAAATTGACATACAACTAATAATAAATGAAAATCAAACAGACAAATTATAACAAAACAAAAACAAATTACAAATGATATAAAGTAAATTATAATCATTACAGCATCTTGCTTAGGTGTTTATCTAAATGATTCTTAAAGCTTCGAACTGAGCTACATTGCACTACCTGTGCAGGAAGTTTATTCCATTCATTAACTACACGGTTGGCAAAGTTGTTTCTACCTACTTCCAAATTGAATCTATTTCCGGACAGTTTGAGACCATTGTTTCTTGTCTGATTCTCATTCAATGTAAAAATTATGCCAAAGACATTATCATTAGCAGACGACAAACTGTTGTTTCAAGAAATTTCTAGTTTCTGCAACCGGGACTTATTGATTTCAATTTTACTGACATTGATTGAATGACCCTTAAACATGGCCATATAGGTAGTCGCCTGATAGATTTTCTCGGTAACAATTACTTAGTTCAGCACGTAAAAGAACCCACAAGACATGGAAACTTACTCGATCTATTGATCACTAGCCATGAAAGCATGATAGCCAATGTGGAGGTTGGTAAAACTATTGCAAATAGCGAGCACAACTTAGTTAGATTCAAGCTGCTAAACTTTTTTAGAGTAGATACATGTGCATCTAAAATACCCGATCTTAGTAAAGCTCAGCTTACAGATTGAGCGGCAATTTTAAGCGAAAGGCCTGTAGATTAGATGTAGGAAATATTTCAAAATACGCTTACTAAGATGATTCATCCTTACATCCCGTTTAAGGACAGACGTCCCCCAAATCAGGCTCGCCAAAAATGGCTCGACAAAGAAACTGAATAAAGTATTGCTAAATAGAGACAGGCTTACAATAAATACAAGTGTTCGGGTGCAACTAACGACAATCAAAGTCGTGTAATAATACAGAGAGATTTAAAAAGACAATAGAAAAAAACGAAAACGACAATACGAAATGAATATCGCTGATAAATCCAAAGACAATCTCAAAGAATTCTACAGTTACATTAGAGATGAAAAGGTTATAAGGAATCACATTGGCTGACTATTATCTGCTGACGGTCAACTTGAGTGTCTGAACGAAGGAATGTGTAATATTTTAAGCAACTAATTTTGCTCAGTATTTGTAAACGAAACACCTCAAAGCGAACTCCAAACTGAAATATGTGAAACATCTAGGGTAAACTCACTCACTACGGTAAATATAACAAAAGAAAAAATTAAAAGGTGTATAGAGAAACTCAAAATTAATGAAACACCAGGGCCTGACGGTTGGCATCCAAGAATCTTAAAGGAAATGAAAAATGAGATTTCTGTTTCATTAGAAATTATTTTCAAGAAATCTATCATATCCGGAGATGTTCCAAGAGAATGGAAGCTAGCTAACGTCACTCCAATATTAAAAAAAAAAAAAAGTAACAAAAATAAGCTTGACTTCAGTCGTAGGAAAAAGTATGGAAACTATCATCAGTGATGCTATCGAACATCATTTAGAAAGTAGTTGTTAGATAAATGATAGCCAGCATGGATTCAGACGGAAACGTTCTTGCGTGACTAATTTACTCGAATTCTACAACACAGTCATCCCGAGTTATGACAAAAGAAACAATATAGATTTGATATATTTAGACTTGCAAAAGCTTTTGATAACGTACCCCACGAAAGACTACTTATTAAATTAGCTTTACACGGAGTAAGTGGCAGCCTATTAAGTTGGACTAGAAATTGATTGAATGATCGAAAACAGAGAGTTGTTTTTTAATGGCAAAACTTCTAGAGGGAAAAATATTACGAGTGGAGTTCCTCAGGGTTCCGTTCTTGGGCTATTTCTATTCGTAGTATATATAGATGATATAGACCACGGACTAAAGTCTATTGTCTAAATTTACTGATGATACAAAATTGTGCGGGATGGCAAATGATCATTTCAATCAATTAGATATTCAGAAAGATTTAGATAAATTACAGCAATGGTCTGAAAAGTGGCTAATGAAATTCAACACAAGTAAATGCAAGGTTATGCACATAGGAAAAAAGAACAGTAAGTAACGATTACAAGTTATTTGGAAATTCGTTAACAAAAGTGGATAGTGAGAAGGATCTAGGGCTAATTATCAGTAACGATCTCAAACCATCTAAGCAGTGTATTTTAGCCTCTGAGAAAGCAAATGAGATTCTAGGACTGATTGCGCGATCTTTTGACTTCAAAAGCTCATCTCTCATTAACAAGCTATATAAATCGTTAGTTCGTCCACATTTGGAATATGCTCCTTCTGTATGGTCACCGAATCTCATTAAAGACATTAACAGATGGGAAAAAGTACAACGGCGAGCCACAAAACTGATTCCAAATATAAAAAATAGGTCATACGAAAATCGACTAAAACATCTGTTTTCCCTAAAAAAACGTAGACTCGGAAGTGACTTGATACAGGTACTTAAGATTCTATAGGGGATTGACAACATCAAAAGTGACAAAATTCTTACACTGATTGAGAATCCGACAAGAAATAATGGTCTCAAACTGTCAGGAAATAGATTTAATTTGGAAGTGGGTAGAAAGAACTTCGCCAACCGTGTAGTTAATGAATGGAATAAACTTCCTGCAGAGGCAGTGCAATGTAGTTCAGTTCGAAGATTTAAGATTCGTTTAGATAAACATTTAAGCAAGATGCTGTAATGACTGCCATTTATTTTATATTATTTGATTATTTGTTTGTTATTATTTGTCTGTTTATTTATTATTTGTTTGATTTCCATTTATTATTATTTATTTGTCAGTTTATTATCATATACTATTTACCTGTTTGTTTATCATTTAACTATTCATATGTATTATTTATTTTATTTATTACTATTTATATTATTATAACTTTTATTTTATTCTATCTGTTCTTTTTTAGCATTTATATACATGTCTTTTCGCATCCAACCTAGTTATGGACCAAAAGGATTGGCATACTCCGCCTTTGTAATCCTTTGTAAATATATAATATATTTATAATATATATATATATATATATATATATATATATATATATATATATATATATACATATATATACATATATATATACATATATACATATATGTATACACACACACACACACATTTACATACACACACACACACGTATATATATATGTATATATATATATACATATATATATATGTATATATATATATATATGTAAATATGTATACATATATATATATAAATATATATATATAATATATATATATTATGTATATGAGACATTGACCCGCTGTCGGAGAATAAGATAAGATGGACAGAAAATCTGTATATTTCGACCACTATCTGTGGTCCTCTTCAGCAGAATGATACATAGTGTGGAATGTGAGAATATATATATATAGCTAAGAGAGGTACATTTGGGGATAGGTAAAAGGGAAAGACTCAGGTTACATGTTCTCGATTAGGTCAGGGCGAAGGTGGACTGATGGTGAGGTCAAGCCCGGCTGCTTTTGAGATGGATTTCTTAGCAGCCATATCAAAAGTAGCCGGACTTGACCTCAACATCGGTCAATCTTTGCCTTGACCTCATCAAGGACATATAACCTGAGTCCCATCTTATTCCATGTCCCCAAATGTATCCCCTCTTAGCTATATACATTCTCACACTCCACAATTTGTATCATTCTACTGAAGAGAATCACTGATAGTGATCGAAATACATAGATTTTGTTTTCATTCCATCTCTTCCTTATTTTACAATTGTGCTACTACCTTATACCTTCCTAATATATATATATATATATATATATATATATATATATATATATATATATATATATATATATATATATATATGCATATATGTATGTTTGTAAATTATATCAATGTATGTATTTTTTCACCACAATCTTAGACTACGTGTTGACTCGTGATCAACAGTTATTATCCATCTGCATGAGTGCTCAGAGCTCATACATGGCCTGATGTATGGGTAAAATTATGACCTCATATACACACACACATATACATAAACACGCAAGCACGCACACACACACAGTGCTACTTGCCTATCAGCGCTTTAGTGCCGACTCTTCAGGGCAGCTATGATGATTTATTTTGTTTATTTTTTGTTCAGCCTTGAGCGGGAATAGAACTCGAATCTCTGGATTAGGAATGGAGAACGATGCCACCTCACTGTCGAGCCATGCTAAAGGAAAAAATAGAGACATTTCGCCCTAACAGTAATCACTAAAATTGATCATTTTTCAATATTCGAAACGAAATATTCTGAAATCTGCTAAACACTCCTCGAGAAGCAGTTTCTAATACCCAAGTAAATTCTAAAATGGGATATTGTTCCCAATACTAAGGATATCTGAATCTTAGAAAATTCCGATAAAGAATATTATCTATGTCTCCAATGCTGTTAGTTCATCGTAAAGGTTTGGCTCAAATAAGTTATTTCATTCAGCAGAGATCCCCCACTTGTGACAGTTGCTATACCACATATAGCTCATGTAACCTTTTAGGACATTTATCAGCACTTCGCCGTTTCTTGAGGACGATTTCTGAGAGGTTATTTTTAGCCGGATAAGACGATTTGGCGCCAGAGACGATCAAATATAATAAGGATGTTAAACCATAACTTTGTCAACATTTGACTGCAGATCGGCTTCCCTATTATCAAGCAGAAGTAAATCATCATGGAGATACAATCTTAGAAAAGTTCATATATTTTCTCAACACTGTACTATATTTTCTATATTATGTTTAGATCTATAAAGATCGACTTCATAAACAGGGAGGAACGACAACGAGTCTGCATTT
>NC_134791.1:55784331-55789331 GCF_046742065.1 Oratosquilla oratoria
GAACAAGGATAGTTTTGTGGGAAAAATAGGAAATGATCCATGTTAATGTGTAAGTAGGGTCCTCTTTGCGTTTACATTTTTTGAACTGGCAAGTATTTAAGGTACTCTTGTTGGATGTGATGTTTTGGCTTATGCAAGAAGGTTCTATGGTGTGAAAGAAATGGAAAAGCTAGGCGGGGCAAACATGGAATTTAGTAACAGCAGATTTGCATAGAGGGAAATCAGTGGAGAGAATGTAGGAGTACTATTGCCCATCTTCGGATTTGATGATGGTAGTGGGTTCAATGTCGAGGGTGATTGTTGAATTCTTGTAGGTGTATGGGAAGGGGATTATATTCCAACCTACAAATCTCTTTTTGGAGTCGAGGGGGATATGGGCATAGATTGTATCTGTACCTAATGTTGTTTCAATGAGGGGGTAGTGATTGTGTAATTTCTCGGTGGGGAAAATGCTTTTCAGGTGTAGGTGTCTCACCGCAATAGGGGAGAATGTTTGGGGAGGCTTTATTGTTGGCTATGTCAATGAAGTTGAGTAGAAACACATGGTAGTTGCGATTACCTAGGCCTATGTGTCCGCCTATCTCATTGAGGGCGTCTGTGTAGACTGAACATTTCGAGGTCATGAAGTCGTAAGGTATGTGTGAGAGAAAATTTGTGAAGTTGTGCGAAGCGGTCTAAAAGGGTGTTAACTGAGCCTGCTAAGTTTGTGTGTTTTTGGGGGTTCTATAGAACAAGATTTCCCATCTTTTGAAGTTGGGAGGCCATCGTGTCGATGTGTTGTTCTACGTTTTCAATGTCATCTTCTGTAGCAGTGCTGAACAGTTCCTTTGAGATGGAACCCATGAAGTTAATGAGTCTTCTCTTTTGTCTGGAGGAGGCGTGGGCGTGTTCGGTGTTGTGTATTGTTATCATGTTTCCCTGTTCGATTCCTCAGTTTGTAAAGTATTGTGTTTAGTTTTCTGGCAATTAAAGAGAACACGGGATACCTAGATTCTGAAGAATTTTTTTGTAGGATCGTGACGTTTGAAATTTGTCTGGAATTGTCTTGTTATTGTGTCAGTAAAACTATGGATGGAAACTAAGTCTGTGAAGTTTTGTAATGCTGGTTTGCATTCCTACTGTGATCGTGTCTTCTGTTATGAAGACTAAACCTATCGGGTTGACGATCACAACCGAGACCATTCTCGATGTAATGTCACCGGAGTAGGCTGCAATGGCGCACGTGAAAAGGAGAGATAAGGGTGTCCTGAAAGTGTAACAGTGTGGTTAGGTATTTTACCTCCGAATAATTTACTGATTTAGTTGTGAGTATATGTATGACGCACAAGAGAAGGAGAGGTAAGGGTGTCCTAAAAATGTAAGAGTGTGGTTAGGTATTTTACTTCTGAATAATTTATTGTTTTAGTTGTGAGTATATGGGAGAATGTATAGGTGTATGATTCTGCCTTAGTAAATATAATCCGAAGTAGAATAGAGAAGGAATAGCGGGAATGAGTTTGATGAAAAAGGATCGTGATCGCTTTCGCTCAGGTATGCATGACGTCCTGCAACCTAAGGGAGGGAGAATTTGAGTTTGTTAGAGTGAGTTGCTCTCTGGAGCGTAGTGGTATGTGAAAGGTAGAGGGTTAAGGTTTCTTATTTGTGGGTAAGTGATGTTGGATGGTATGTGAATTTTGGTCTGGAAAAAGATCATATCTGCATAGACTAGTTTTGGTGTCAAGTGATGATTTTATTGGTTTTAGTTTCTCCTCATGTGCTGTGACAAGGGTGTCGTCTGACGGGTCTGTCAAGTGATAGTTGTTGTTACCTAGGGTTTCTGCTACCACAAGGGGGCCCAAGAATTTTGGTGGGATTTTTTTTTTTTTTCTGTTGTGGTGTTTAAGTACGAAAACGTCACCTGGATTGAGGGTCAAGGTTCGAGAGTGTCTATGTTGACTCATTCGCGTCTGTTGTTTTTCTTGCTTGAAATTTTTTTCTTCCTCATGTATTAGGTGCATAGCGAGTTCTACGCGCTTTTGGGTGTATAGTTTGGGAGGAGCTTTCTCCAGTGTGTCATAAGGCATATGGAGGGGTTGGCCAAATACGATAAATTGTGGTGTTTTCTTGGTTGCCGAGTTGATGGAGCCATTAATGCTGGCCTGTACTTGTGGAAGTCAGTCCTCCCATGTGTCGCAAAGACTTGCAGAGGACGGAGGACTTCTAGGATTTTTCTGTTCGTTATCTCTACAAGTCCGTTTCCTTGAAGATGATATGTTGTACAATATATTCTATTAATGTGGTACAATTTAGCTATGTTTTTGGAGAACCTCGTTTCAAAATTCAGTGCCATTGTCTGAAAGCATCTGACGAGGTATGTTGTATTTGCAGAAAATGTTGTCCACAAAGGCTCGGGCCATTGTTTCTGCCGACTTATCTGGTAGGGGTACTAATATGGTGTACTCGGAGAAGTGGTCTACCGCGACCAAGACATAGTGGGAACCTTCATGACCTAGGGGTAACTTCAACAGGTCTATCCCTATACTGTCCCAAGGATCGGCACTTCGCCAATCTGGAGTGGTCTGGGGTCCTTTCCACGAAGTTGGCTACAGGTAGTGCAATGTTCTATGTGGCGAGTAATGTCGGTACGCATCTTAGGCCAGAAATAAACACGCCCGGTGTTTGCCAAACATTTGTCTCTACCGGGATATCCTGTAATTGGGATATCATAGACCATCAAAAGGACACTAGGAATCAGGGAGTTCAGGATCACAGTGTGGAATGTTCCAGTAGTGCTTCTCCTAACAACCCCATCCTTCAGATGCAAATCCTGAAGGGGGACAGGAAGCTTTCTTTGAAGTGTGACTCCCGTCTCTAGGTGGAGAATTACCTGTGATTAAACTAGGTCATTGGTCTGTTCCTTTAGAAGTTTCTTGGTGGTTGTTACTGTTGCAATCAGAGGGTTTCTGCTAAGTGCGTCTGCCACAACATTGGTTTTGCCTTTTGTGTAGGCAATCTCTGGGTTGAACTCCAAAGTGGTTGTTTACCATCTAGCAATCTTACCTTACCTTTTCTTTGAAAAACTCTGTCAGTGGTTGATAGTGTGTCATGACCGTGATCTTGTGTTCCAGTAGGAGTTCTCGGAAACGTTTTAGAGTCCCATTTGAAAGGTATGTTCTTACGTGTGAATTTGGTAAGTGGGGCAGTCATTTCAGCAAAGCCTTTCACGAAATGTCTATAACATGCTGCCGTGCCATCAAAAGAACAAAGTTGGTCAACATTCTTTGGGGTGGGGAAATCGTCAAGGGCTCTGATCTTATCTGAATTTGTGTGGATTCCTTCTTTATTCACAGTATGGCCAAGGAATGTAATTTCCCTTTCAAAAAACTTGCACTTCGCCAATTGAAGGACGTCTCTGCGATTGATTGAAGGGTTGTGGTCGTGGTATGGGGGATAGTGATTGTGTTCTCTGATGTTCTGTTAGGGATCGCGAACTTAGTGTAGTTGTTAGCTGGTAGGTGTTTTGAACACGACACTCACTATCAGAATTGGGCATGGTCTAGCTTGGAGGTTGTATCTGGGAATGGTTTGATGGTTTTATTGGTTGTTGTCTCTATCTGAATGGTCACAGGAATTATGGAAGGAACAGTATGTATATCCTTAGTTGCCTAATGACAATTGGAATCTTGTCTGGTTGACACTTACGTTAACTGAGTGGTTGTAGGAGTTAATGGTTATATTGTAGGTTGTCTGTGGGGGGGTGGCTCTAATTGATTGTTGATCTCTACACTCGTCATAAGAGTGTGAGATTGTGTTGTGAATAGATCACGTTGCCTGAAGTCCTGAATATTGTGGGAATTTGACTGGTAATAATCACATCAGGTAGTGCCAGGGGGGTTGTTGAAGATTGCCCTTGTACTACGGGGGATTGGGTGAGTTGGTGTATTATTTATGGAAGAGATTGTATTTATCCTAGCTGGTTGGAATTTACTGAATTTATCTGTCCCGCACATACATGTTATGTTAAGGATGTATTTAGAGGGGGATGTGTCATTTATGTCGATGTCAACTCTCTTGGCTTCTCTCTCGCACCTTATGGGCAATGCCATGAAAAACATGGCGAGCTCAAGGAAATTTGCCACGTCCTCTCCCTTGACATAGTTTACACCATGGGTGTTCGTTGTGACCCGTGAGGAGGTTAATGGAAGATCGGATTGTTTTAGACATTTCCGCTACCTGTGCCACAATGGAGTGAAATGAGGAAGAGGAGGGGGGTGACGCATGAATTCCAGGAACTTCAATAGGAAATGGAAGTCTTTGGTTGCTTTGTCGCTGAATAATTTCCTGAGTTCTGAGCAATACTCCGCGCATGAGAGACCGGATTCCAATTTGGGTTCCAAGAGGTGGACAAGTTGACGGTAATCGTCATGAGGATAAAAATGTGTTAAGAAGTGTGATTTTATGATCGACCTGGGTTATGTTATTGTTAGAAAAATGGAATTCGTATGCCGCGATATATACAGAGAGGGATATACCACTGGCCTTCGAGAATGTTGGGGTATCGGGGTTAGTTGTTGATAGAGCATTATGGTTATGAACTAGCGTGGGGGGACATGGAGAATGGAGGGTTGTTGTAGTTTGAGAAGTACTGGGCTGGCTAGTGGCTTGAGCAGTAGTTGTGTTAGTTTATGTATAATTTGAAGCTTCAGTAGTACTGATGTTGGGGGGCTGTTGGGGGGGGGTCTGTTCAAGCCATGGCTAATGGTAAGGTTCTGAGCTGTGTCGTCCTCAGGCCCATTTGCATTATTAGGGTTCATAAAAGTTTGGTCAATGAACGCAGCCAGGTTTCTAGGTCCGGGTTGTGACCGGGTATTGTGTGACATTCTAACAATTTTATTTCAACATTACAAAAATTCTGATTATTTTTATTTAGATCATATATATATATATATATATATATATATATATATATATGTGTACATGTATATACATATATATATATATGTGTATATGTATATATATAT
>NC_134791.1:55809331-55834331 GCF_046742065.1 Oratosquilla oratoria
ATTTTGTGTACATTTCGTTGTATAAGGCGACAGATTATTTTGTTATCAGATAGATGAGGGCAGGGTGTGTCCTTGGTGTGACTGAGGTCGGGGTCGATCATAATGCCGATTAGTGTATTATCCCGTGAAGTGATTAATGGAATAGTTTGACGTATGCTCCATCACAGTTCATAAAACACGGAATGGTATTGGATGACCTATTTCTTTTAATATCAGAGATGATTCTTTGTAAACTTGGAAAGATATGATCCTCTATAATTTTTGTGAAGTCTTGGTTCTTGGTAAAAAAAAACCATAGGTATTGAATGATTTATTTATTTTAATATTAGAGATAAAACTTGGAAAGTTATGATCCTCTACAATGTATGTGAAGCCTTGGTTCTTGGCAAGTAATTTGTCATGAATGGTAATAAGCAATCTCCTCTTTACTTTTGCTTCGAAGGCTATAATTAAGAACACTTTTTCAGTCATCCATGGTTTAATTTTTTACTAAGATGAACTGAAAGTGACGAGGAGCTTACTTCGCCAACTATGCCTCTTTTGTGATGTAATTAGCCCCTTTACCCTGTAAATGTTCCCCTCACATTTGTTTAGAATCCCCTGTCAAATAACAGTAACGTCCTACTATCCGATAACAAGTTCAGCTAAGATAGATATTGATTTTTACTGTGGACAGGAGAACCTCCTGCAAAGCGAGACCACAATTAGAAAGAAGATCTGCGAAGTCGGTCGTGTTGCCCTAGATAAGCGACGCTTCCTGCAACACCTATCTTCATTCCAGGGAAGATTCCAGAGGAGGCGTCTGAAAGAGTCTGACGACACACAGAAGAAAGTATCCTTTGGTACGGAAGGGGTTGATTGAGGTAAGCGGTAATGGGTGTGGAGGCTATGGAGTTAAATGGAAAAGCTTGCTGATAGATAGCAGGAATAAAAGGAAAAGTGCCACGTGGCATAGAGGGTGCTAAGCGCGCACTGCATCTTTGCCACGCCAGAATCAGACTTTATCGATTTTCATCCGGATAACGTCAGATGTTCCTACGCAGCTGAAGGCTCGGATGATTCCACGAATTGAGACCCACTTTATTATGACATTACTTGTCCCCTTAGGATAAATGAAATCGTCACGTGTCAACCATAAGAAGCTCCATGATTCAATGTGTTAAAGGAGCTAGGCCAGTTGTTCTTAGCCTTTTTAATACCACGCCCCCTCTAGGAACTGTTTTTTTCCTGCACCCCCCTCTCTGCATCTATAGATCCCCCCCCCATGCAGGGAGGGGGGTGTCAATACACAGGAAAACTGGTATGCCTGGGCGACTTTTCGAAAAGAAGAGTTAGTAACGACGATACTTCTGCATTATCTCATAAACTTACCTTTACGTTACTGACCCATTTCTTGTCAAAAAATAACAAGTAACTGGTCAAATTTCTACTTCTCCTGAGGCTCGACCCCCCCCCTGAAAATCACTTTCGTGTAAATAATGTCACGAAGAGATGTGAGAGTGTACTAAGTAAAGGAAATTCTACTCAATACAATATGAACTTTTTAAGTAAGAAAGAGTGTGTACTTATGGTCCAAAAAGTATCGCTCCGGATTTGAACGAAAGCTTATGAGTGGTGGTCCTTCGCTATAGTGATGGACCCAATTTCCTTAAAATTAACCATACACGTCTACTCAGTTCCGTAAATAAGGACGACGGTATCGCCAATTTCGGCGTCTTTTCTGAGCTTTTGAAGTCTTTCGTTAGGCTAAGTTAGGTTGGGTTAAGTTAAGTATTGCCAAATATTGGCTGAGATTTTCAGAATACCGCCATACTAACGAGTTAGGTATTACCAAATATTGGCTTGGATTTTCAAAATATTGCCATACTGACGGCGTTGCTGATTAAATATGGAGTACTTTTCACATAACGGGAGTGTTGGCGTCGTCTTATGTGGCGATATTAACTTTTTAACGCCATACATCAGTTACTCTAATGATCGTTACGGAAGTCATTGGACTCCAATGATCGTTACGGAAGTCATTGGACCCACTTGGACGAAACTTTCTGAGCTGTGTGAACGTTTTTCTTTGAGATCATCGTAGTGAATCCTTTACAGACCTTATTCTGGTTGACAAAGGGGTAATCTTACGCATTCTAGAAGGTTGGGGGTGGATAGCTCTAGGGCAGTGATTCTTAACCCTTTTCAGTGCCCTTAGTATCTCTTTATATCTCAGAACATTTTCTCGTGCCCCCATCCAATACAAATACAATGAAAACATATGAAAACGATTAGTGATACAAACCTTGCTGAAAGTTTATTAGATATATTCAATTACTGAACAAAGGTACTTTTTTATTCAAAATTAAAAATGTCAATTAGTAGGACACAATGAATGCACATTTTGCTTTCTCATGGTAAATATACAGCACCATAGCACTGGATATCATGTCTCGTACCCCCAGGATTAAGGTCACGTGCCCCTGGTTAAGAACTACTGCTCTAGGGTCATAAGGAATATTTATTCCATCTAGCCCGCCCGTCCATGGGAACTCCATGGATACGACCAGCTAAGTAACATCTTTATCTGGCAACGTATATGTCAGTTTGTTGTTATAAATGACATTGTCGCCACTTTTTTTTTTTTTTTTTATATATATAGATTAATGTATTGGAAGTTTTGGTGGGGAAACGTTCCGAGATTTCAAACTATTTCGAGATTTAATGTCTTGAATGTATTTGCCACCTTTGATGGTGGTCTGTCCAACATTTTTCGCTACGTTTTCTTTGAGATGCTGGATTAGCTATTAATATGTAAAGGGTATAGCAGTTTTCCCATTCATGAGTTTTTTCCTTTTTTTTTTTTTCTTAGTTAGATAAAATCGTTTGTACTTTGGTAAAGGATACAATATCGCCATTGGTAAAAAAAAAAAAAGTTTGCGATAATGTTCTTTAGATTTTGTTTTGGTCCAAGTCATCTTATTCTTGTAAGTTGAGCAAGTAAATCGTATAGAGAAAGATAAAGCTCTTATTTAACCTTTCCGCTACGATCACACTATCTAGAGTTTTTTCTCCAGCTGATTTCATTAAGTTAAAGAAAGCATATCGTCTGCCCCTTTGTCAAGACTTTCATCGTTTCCTCTTGTCGCTTGCGATTTAATTCATCCAAAAATCTTACAACGAAAGGGTGAAAGAAGCACTGGCTGGATGTCACTGTGGACAGAAGCGAATATAGAGTCGAACGATAAGGTGGAATGCAAGTTTAATGAGTCGAATTAGAATGGAAGCAGGTGGAATGATTTCATGAGAAAGCGGTGGAGAGGAAGTTGCCGAGGGCGATATAATCCGTGTGGAGCGGTGGAATTAGAGATAGGGTGGATAGTCGATTAAGCGAAGGTAGTTTGAAGTCAGGGTGAGTCAGTTTTTGGTGAAGGACGCATACGAAGGACAAAATAAGGTGAATAGACATCTGGAGGGCCCCCAGAGCTTAATAAAATATTCAAATAACAATAATGCGATTATTTCAGGACGTTCAATATTGTCTATTTTTCATTGGAATGGATTCGTCAAAGTCTAAGGATTTTCTCTGTCTGATGATCTAAGAGAAACGTATAAAAACAGTGGCACTGTATATGGTTTTTATTCTGGTAACGGAGAGCAGTTCAGGAACTGAATTCTGACTCGAAGAAGTTCTCGATCGAGGCCTTATTCAGGTCGCAGTCCGTCGCCACAACCGCATAAAGTCTCCTGTCATCGCAGTGTTGCGAGGGTCAAACGCCTGACGACAAGAAACTGGTGGAGAAATGTGGAAAAGAAAAGGAGACAGAAGCTGTCGGAATATTGAGACTGTTGGAGTAAAGTTTGAAAAAGGAAGAGAGATGAATTTGAAGAGCATAGAGGGATGAAACACGAAACTAGAGGCTTGATTGATTGATAGGGGAGGATAGCAAACGGAAAGAGAAAAGGCATGGAAGAGTGAAACAGGGAGGACGTGAAGAAAATGACAGGGAGATGAAGCAGAAGAACAGTGACGTGTCAGAGAGTAGAGGGGAAGAAGACAGAAAAATACAAGACAGGAGACGGAAGCTTGGAGGGATGAATTGTGAAGGTAAGAGGCAAAGAATGAGGAGAGATGTTGCTTATTATACGATAAGTAATTGGCATACACCTTCTACTGAGGTAATCCACTGAAACACACTTTGGAGTTATAAGACACTGAATGTGGCTGACTTGTTTTCATGCATTTCTTTATCAAAATTATAGACTCATTCGTCTATTTTCCTATTTATATGCCTATTCATTCATTTACTTTAAAAACAAATATTTGCGAGTCAGTGTAATTATGTATTTGTTCTTCAGTTGTATTTGTTTGCATGACCAAATGACAGCTAAGCGCCCGTTTTTGGAAATATGATAAGAGAGAAGTAGGAGACGAGAGAGTGGAGAACTAAGGAAAGGGGAGATGATAAGAGCAACAGTCAACACAGGAATTAGATAAGAATAGGAGATAAAGATAACATATAGGAAATAATCTCCCGTGTCCCTTTCAACTTCATGGGAAAATAGACATGAACCTCTACATATAGTATAGTATATTTTACATTTTCATATGTAATAGTTCAACTTACACGTTAACATATATATGTGTATATATATATATATATACATATATATATGAATATATATATATATACATATATGTATATATACATATATGTATATATACATATATATATATATATATATATATATATGTGTGTGTGTGTGTGTGTATGTGTGTGTGTGTGTGTGTGTGTGTGTGTGTGTGTGTGTGTGTGTGTGTGTGTGTGTGTGTGTGTGTGTGTGTGTGTGTGTGTGTGTGTGTGTGTGTGTGTGTGTGTGTGTGTGTGTGTGTGTGTGTGTGTGTGTGTGTGTGTGTGTGTGTGTGTGTGTGTGTGCGTGCGTGCGTGCGTGCGTGCGTGCGTGCGTGTGTGTGTGTGTGTGTGTGTGTGTGTGTGTGTGTGTGTGTGTGTGTGTGTGTGTGTGTGTGTGTGTGTGTGTGTGTGTGTGTGTGCAGGGTGGTTGAAAAGTGACTAGGCATATTTCTATTATAAATTTATTGGAAACAAATAATACATACTCTTTATTGCATGGAAAAATAAAGTCATATTTCAACGTAAGAACCAGTGGCGTCAACAAGTCTCCTCAAACGGCGGGGGGGGGGGGATGGAATGGACAACCTTCTGAAGGACGTCGTCTAAGTTATCATCAAGAACCTCCAGAATCCATGTCTTCTTCAGATGCTCGGAAATTACGTGTGGCCCACTGTATCTGACTGGGATAATAGTGGTGACCTGATATTCATGCAGGATGGTGCACCCGTCCCATTTTGCTCTTACTGTGCGTGCGTGGTTAGACCAACATTTTCCAGGTCGTTGGGTAAGACGACGCGGACCTCATGAATGGCCGCCAAGAAGTCTAGATCTAACTCCATGTGATTTTTAACTGTGAAGTTACACAAAACAGGAGGTTTACAAGACAAACTTTGTACACTGAAAGACTTGAAGACACAGATTTTATCAATGATTTTTAGTACCTAGTTATTGTTCAACCACCCTATATAGGACGTAAGTAGAGTAGGAAACACAGAAGTCTTAGTCTGAGTTTATTCCTGACTAATTTCGCAGGTATACTTTTTCAAAGGAATTCCTTTGAAAAAGCATACCTGCGAAACTAGTCAAGAATAAACTCAGACTAAGACTCATGTGTCTCCTACTCCACTTACGTCAACCTTTCAAAATGTTTCAACACCTTATATGTATATATATTTATATGTATATATATATACACATATATATATGTATATATATATACACATATATGTATATATATATATATATATATATATATATATATATGTATGTATGTATGTATGTATATATGTCTCTCCAGAGGTGGTCGGGCCATTTGCTGCCCCCTCACCGCTGCCACCAATTGCCTCCAGTCTCTGTGGTTGTGTGCCACTGCTGTCGTCCACTCACGGACATTTACTCCAGTCCTGTCCAGGTCCTACTTCACGTTGTCCATCCATATTTTACGTGGTCTTCCTGGGAATCGTCTTCCTCCTACCATACCGTCCTTCATCATTCTTTGGTATTCTTTCCTGGTCCATTCCTACAATGTGCCCGGCATACTGCAATCGCCTTGACTTTATGATGTTCACGAAATTTGTTAGGACTGGTATTTCCTGTAGCTCTTCATCATGGCGCCTTCTCTATCCCTGGTCTAGTTCGTCGATTACTGGGCCCAATAGTTTCCTTAGTACATTTTTCATAAACACAATTTTTTTTCTATTTTTTATTCAGGCCCCAGGCTTAGTATTCATACAATAGAATGGGCTTTACTAATGTATCATATATTCATAGCTTGGTCTTAGTTGATATGCTTCTTCTTCCCAGGGTCCTTTGGAGGCTGTAATAACATCATTTGGCTACTGCAATTCTTGATTTTATTTCAGTGTCCATCTGTTACAAATGACCCGAGATATTTAAAGTTTCTACATACTTTATTTCTCACATTACTTATGCCATTGTGTTCTTTGTTACTATTTTTGGTTGGATGCATCAACTCTGTCTTCTTAGTATTCACGAGCAGCCCAACTCTGTTTGCAGGGTCGTGGAAGTATCCAAACATGTTTTTTATTCCATCTATGGTCCCATCTATTAAGTCGACGAAGTTGGCATACGCCAACATATTCACTCTCCCGGATTCGAACTCCACTGCAACATTACATTTCTCCACTGCTCTTACTATTCTTTCCAGTAGTAGGTTGAACAGTAGTGGGGATAGGACGCACCCCTACCTCACACCACTCTTTATCTCATCCGACCTAGTTATGGACCAAAAGGTCTCCTATCGACATGCTCTGCCTTTGTAATCCTTTGTAATATCCGTCTTCTTGTTGCCAAACCTCACCTGTGCTTCAGTGCCATCATACGTTGCTTTCACTAAGTTTATAATTTTGATTGCTATTCCAAATTTTCTGAGGATTTTCCACATGGATAGTCTGTGTACACTGCCATATGCGTGTTTGAAATCTACAAGCATATGCCAGTGATTTATATTAAACTCCTAGCTTTCTCCAGTATCTGTTTGATCGTAAACAGTTGGTCTATTGTTGATCTCCCTCCTCCAAAACCATATATATATATTCGCCTAATATTTTATTTGCATAGGGAGTTAGGCTCCTATGAAGTATTTTTGCAAAAAAAAAAAAAGTATACACAAGATAGTAGTGTAATGCCTCTGTAATTTCTTCATACCATTTTGTCTCCCTTCTTCAGTATTAGTGTAATGATTCCTTTTTTCCGTTTTCTTGGTACCTTTTCCTCTCTCCATATTCTTAAAATAAGTTGGTATACTTTATTATTCAGGTTCTCTCCTCCTGCCTTTAATAGTTCTCCCACTGCTCCATCTTTCCCAGATGCTTTGTTATTCTTTAGTTCCTTTATGGCTGTTCTTACTTCATAATTGTCTGTTCCATTATTTCTGCCTCATTACTTTTATCATCATTCGCTTCCTCATTTGGTGTATCTGGTTCTGGTCTCTTCAAAAGTCTTTAAAGAAATTTTACCAATGGCTTAATATTTCTTTTTCTCCGATTGCTATGGTTCCCTTTTGGTTTTTAACCATATTTACTCGGGTCTATACCCGTTTCTGACTTTTCATATTATAGCATATTGTTCTCTTATTCTTTCTTTTCTTTCTAGTCCTCCGATTTTGTCCAGATTTTTGTTCATAAATTCTCTTTACTTTCGTCTTTTGACTGTCTTTGTTTCTCGCCTCCTTTGCATGAATTCCTCTTTATCTTCCTCACTCCTAGTTTGTTGCCACTTCTGTCTTGCTTTCTTTCTCTCCTCTACAGCACTTGCACACTCCTCATCATACCATTCCTCTCTTCTATTATTCTACTTATACCCAATAATATATTCTGCCGATTTGATTATGTATTCCTCCAGCATTTTTGCTTCTTCTTCTATGTCCACCTCTTCCTCATCTGTTATCATTAACATCTCGTATCTGTTTCCGATTTTCAGTTGGCATTGAATACGTATTTCTTGTTGTTTTATTATCTCAATTTTGAAATTTCTTTGTGGTTCACTTCGCAACTTCTGTACATATGTATGTATATATATACATATATATATATATATATATATATATATATATATATATGTGTAGTCACTTGATATATTTCCTCGGTGACAATTCCTTGGTTTAGCATGTAAAAGAGCCCACAGCACATAGAAACTTACCCGATCTATTGATCACTAGCCGTAGAAGCATGGTAACTGAAGTAGAAGTTAGTGAAACTATTGCAAATAGCAATCACAACTTAGTTATATTCAAACTGCTAAGAATTTTAAAATAGATACCTGTGTATCTAAAATATCCGATTTGATAATAAAGCTCAGCTCATAGGACTACGTCAGGAACTTCAGCTTACAGATTGGGAGGTAAAATTAAGCAAAAGACCTGTAGAGTCAGATGTGGGAAATATTTCAAAATACGCTTACTAAGATGATTCATACTTACATCACGTTAGGACAGACGCCCCCCAAATCAGGCTCGTCCAAAATGGTTCGACAAAGAAACTGAAAAAAGTATTTCTAAAAAGAGACAGACTTATAAGAAATACAAGTGTTTGGGTGCACCTAACGACTATCAAAGTGATATATCAATACAGAGAGATTTAAAAAGGACAATAAAAAAACGAAAACGACAATACGAAATGTATATCGCTGATAAATTCAAAGAGAATCCCAAAGAATTCTATAGTTACATTAGAGATAAAAAGGTTATTAAGAATCACATTGACCCAGTATTATCTGCTGACAGTTAACCTGAGTATTCAAACGAAGTAATGTGTGATATTTTAAACAACTATTTTTGCTCCGTATTTGTAAACGAAACAACCACAAAGTGAACTCCAAACTGAAACCTGGGAAAAATCTAGGGTCAACTTACTACGATAAACATAACAAAAGAAAATATTAAAAGGTGTATAGAGAAACTCAGCGTTAATAAAACACCAGGGCCTGACAGTTGGCATCCAAAAATTTAAAAGAAAATGAAAAATGAGATTGTTGTTCCATTAGAAATTATTTTCAAGAAATCCATCATATCCGGAGATGTCCCAGGAGAATGGTAGCTAGCTAACGTTACCCCAGTATTCAAAAAAGGTAAAAAAAAAAAGACAAAAAAAAAAACTACAGGCCAATAAGCTTGAATTCAATCATAGGAAAAATGATGGAAACTATATGAGAGATGCTATCGAAAAGCACTTAGAAAGTAACTGTTTGATAAATGATAGCCAGCATGGATTCAGACAGAGACGTTCTTGGTGACTAACTTACTCAAATTCTACAACACAGTCATCCTGAATTATGACAAAATAAACAATATTGATTTAATATATTTAGACTTTGCAAAAGCTTTTGATATCGTCCCCCACGAAAAGGCTACTTACTAAATTAGCTTCAAAGGGAGTAAGTAGTAGCCTATTAAGTTGGACTAGAAATTGGTTGAATGATCGAAAACAGAGAGTTGGTTTAAATGGCAAAGCTTCTAGATGGAAAAATATTACGAGTGGAGTTCCTCAGGGTTCCGTCCTTGGACCAATTCTATTCGTGGTATATATATAATTGATATAGACCATGGTCTAAAATCTATTGTCTCCAAATTTGCTGATGATACAAAATTGTGCGGAATGGCAAATGATCACTTCAATCAATTAGATATTCAAAAAGATTTAGATAAATTACATCAATAGTCTGAAAAGTGTCTAATGAAATTTAACGCAAGTAAATGCAAGGTTATGCACAAGGGGAAAAATAACAGTAAGTAACGATTACAAGTTATTTGGAAATTTGTTAACAAAAGTGAATAATGAAAAGGATCTCGGCGTAATTATCAGCAACGATTTCAAATAACCTAAGCAGTGTATTTCAGCCTCTGAGAAAGCAAATAAGATCATAGGACTGATTGCGCGATCCTTTGACTTCAAAAGTTCATCCCTCATTAACAAGCTATATAAATCGTTAGTTCGTCCACATTTGGAATATGCTGTTTCCGTGTGGTCACCGAATCTCATTGACATTAACAGATTGGATAAAGTACAACGGTGTGGTGGCACGGTCCTCGTCTTATAAGTAGCAAGCCCCTCAGGCGAGGGTTCGAATCCCAATAGGAGAGTTTATTTCCAAATGTCATAATGACACAAACACTTGTCGAAAGACTAGCCTGCATAAAGGACTTAATGAAATACAGTACATACCACGTTTCACCTGGGTGTCCTCAGCGGAACGATTAGTCCGATAACTAAGTCCTTCCATCGTTCCAGTTTGTAGGGTCATGGTGGCGTGATGGTACTGTCATCGTTTTATAAAAAACAAACCACTCAGGCGAGGGTTCGAATCCCAGTAGGAGAGCTTATTTTTACACACACACACACATACACACACACACACACACACACACACACACACACACACACACACACACACACACACACACACACACACACACACACACATATATATATATATATATATATACATATATTTGTGTGTGTGTTTGAATATATATATTTATGTATATATATATATATATATATATATATATATATATATATATGTATATATACATTTTTCCAAGTGGTTTTATTACATATTTTGTGAATCACGTGTTTTTGTGATTTATTTGCATATATATATATATGTATATATATATATATATATATATATATATATATATATATATATATATAAACAATGTTTTTTCTTTCTTTTTATTTTTTCTATCGTTCCATTCTGCCACCGTCCTTAATTATTTCCTTTTCCACCTGTATGATTACTTATCTTCGGTGTGGTATTGGCCCAAAGGATAGAGGTACTGATTATGACGATGAAAAAGAAAAGAAAACATGCTCAAGAGGTTTCCTGTAGCGACTAAAATCGCCTGGCAGCAGACAGCACTAAAAACATTTCATTACTCTCAGCGAAAGGTTTAAAAGCGTCTGTTTCTTTGCTGATGCATTAGCTATGAAAATAGTTATAATCTTGAGTCCTGATTATCATAATAAAATTTACATTAATCGAGATAGACCAGTATATGTAGAGAGAGTCGTTGGGTCTGAGGGTTCATAAATTTATAAGAGAATTCACCCCCTTCATCTAGCGAGGTTAAATGGTGCGGCTCTTAGAGAAATTAAAGAAAAAAAAATGAAAAAAACGATTAATTGATGGGTTCACTTTACTTAGGATGACGCTATTAGAACTATCGCCCTCTCTCTTCCTTCCCACTTTATCGTTCTCCACTTATCCCGTTCGCCTCTTACTTCGCTCCCTCACCTTCTTTCCACGCCTCCCTCTCAATCTCTTCCTTTCCTTCCCACCTTTGAGTGTTTTGCATCGTTTATTGCCTCCCTCACCTCCCACTCAACCTCCTTTTCCTCCTTCCCCTCCTTCTTCTCTTCTTCCTCGCTCCTCCTCCTCCTACTCCTCCTTCCAGTCTACCTCCTTTTCCTCCTCCCACTCCACGTCCTCCTCCTCCTCCTCCTCCTCCCCCTCTTTCTTCTCTTCTTCCTCGCTCTTCCTCCTCCTAATCCTCCTTCCACTCCACCTCCTTTTCCTCCTCCCAGTCCACTTCCTTTTCCTTCTCCCAATCCACGTCCTCCTCCTACTCCTCCTTCTCCTCTTCTTCCTCGCTCTTCCTCCTCCTAATCCCCCTCCTTTTCCACATCCTACTCTACCTACCTGCCCTTTTCCTCTCCTACTCCCTTTACCCACATTCTTTCCTCCTCTCTTACTCCTTCTGAGGTCTTTTTCTTGCCCGTCTCCCTCTCTGGTTCTTTTGCCTATTCATCCTTTTCTAATCCTTCAACTGCCCCTCCTCACCCTTCCCCCTCTTTTTTCAGTCTTTTCCTTAGTCATTCACTAATCCTCCTTCCACTCTCAGACTCCTCCGAACCCTCGTCTACCACTACCTCACCGACACCTCTTCCACTGCTCTCCCGTGTTCCTCCATTCGCTGTTCATTTCAGTTACTCGTCCCTTTCCTTTCCTGACCCCTCCTCTCACCACACAGACCTCCCGACTCCCACCCCAAAAGCGGGAGGCGAATACGGCACTTCTCTCCACCCCAGTTTGCCTCAGAAAGGGCCCATAATCCAGCTTACTTCCGCTGCTGAACTGAGCCCAACTTATCTCATCCCATTCTCGTTCATTCTAATTATATCAGGGATGATAACACCACCGCCACCTACCCTCGCGCACAATCCGAACGGCTCTGCCCGGAGCCGCGCACTACCCGAGGGAGGAGGATGCCGATGGAGAAGTGCTCGCTCAGAGAGCTTATTTCTCTGCCGGGGATTGCTGAAACCACTTCGATTTAACCTCCCCAGAGATGAATAGAAATGTCTGGTCTCTGAGCGAAATAACCTCGGCGCATTCAGGGTGGGTATTCAATAGAGCTTGAGCCCTCTCGGAATGGGAACGAGAGATTAGCCAAAAGATATATATATATATATATATATATATATATATATATATATATATATATATATATATATATGTAGATAGATAGATAGATAGATAGATAAATAGATAGATAGATAGATGGATAGATAGATAGATTGATAGATACATAAATAGATCGCTTGAATAAGAAACAGAGTTTACCAACTTGAGAAAGAAGTCAAAAGTGTTTTCGAAAAGCAGTATATTTCTGTTATAAAGAATTAATTCAATTGATTCAAAACAATTTAGTGTGTTGTGACTATAGTAAATATAAGGGATATCAGGTAGTATTGAAACCTTAATCCTCATCACGCTCTTTTTTATAGTAAACCTTTATCGCGCGCGCACGCGCTTGCGTGTGTGTGTGTGTGTGTGTGTATGTGTGTGTGTGTGTGTGTGTGTGTGTGTGTGTGTGTGTGTGTGTGTGTGTGTGTGTGTGTGTGTGTGTGTGTGTGTGTGTGTGTGTGTGTAAGTGTGTGTGTGTGTCTGTCTGTCTGTGTCTGTATCTGTGTGTCTGTGTGTCTGTGTGTCTGTGTGTCTGTGTCTGTGTGGTAGCCCAATGAATCTCGACATCTGGTTGCACTTGAGCCCTGAAAAGTTTTTAAACAAGTCCCATTGTGTTGGCTTGAATTACTTAATAATTCCTGAGCAAAAACTCTCTTTTATTGACTTAACATTACACGTTTCACTGGTTTCGAGAAAAATTCAGAATTTTCTTTTCGATGAAGAATGCATTGACAAGTATATGATATTCCCCACATATGTTGGCGCGTATTCTCCTTGATAAATTTATCATACAAATCGAACCATTCTGGTAGAAATACTTGCAAAGTGAGGTAGTCGTGTGCTCAGAGGAATAAAAAAAAAAAGAGCAAATTTTTCTATGTAAATATATATATATTTCTCCACTAGGGATGTCACTTACGGAATCCTAGCTGGCCTATGACATTTGTTAAAAGTGACCACTGGAAGACTCTGCAGGAACGTGTTGAATACCAGTCTCTCGAATAGAAATGCATATGTATTATTTCTATTTTGCTTGTTTACTTTTGCACCAATAGCTCTATGTCCACAATTCTGACTTGGCCTAGGACCATTTCCTTAAAAAAAAAAAAAAAAAAAAAAAAATAATAATAATAATAATAATAGCAAGAGTTGCCAAAGACCTCCATCGCTATTTTAATATCACCCATGCATACTTTAAAAAAAAATATTCTATATTCGAATTGATAAGCTCTTCACTATTTTTATTATTATTAGGTTATTTGATTTATGTTCCTGTTTTTTATATCCTTTCCCACTCTTTCGTTTAGGGGCAAAGCTCGAAACAGATAATAAACGCAATTGAGGAGGTAGATAAGAAAACTGTCCCCCATCACCTTAGCAAATGGGATTGGCGTGAGGAAGAAATAGACCTGAGAGATATGGCCTCAGTGGGACCGAGAAAAACATCAATACGCCTGGAACTGGAGGTCCGCAACGCTTCGGGTTTGGTAATGGGTTTGATGCTCTTAGCCTCGCGGAAGAGGATCGCATCAGCTGCAGATTCTACTCTAGGTAATAGTGTAGAGAACCTGACTACTAGAATAGCCAGAGGTACAAAATGCAAACGTACACACGTGGGTGTACAGATACACACACACACACAATACACACACATATACATACACAGACACACATGCACATATGCATATATACACACGCGCACAGACACGCACATACACACACACACACACACACACACACACACACACATGCACACACACACACACACACACGCACACACACACACACACACACACACACACACACACACACACACACACACACACACACACACACACACACACACACACACACACACACACACACACACACACACACACACACACACACACACACACACACACACACACACACACACACACACACACACACACACACACACACACACACACACACACACACACACACACACACACACACAATCACACACACATACACACACACACACACACGCACACACACACACACACACACACACACACACACACACACGTAGACACACACACAACTCGGTGGCGTAGTTGGTAGAGCACTGAGCTGCCACAATAGTGGCCCGCAGCTCATGGTTCGAATCCTGCCCAGGGCCGAAATTATTTCGGTACCGCTGCGCTTCGGGTCGTTACTCTGACTCTCGTGGGCGGGGAGTTGGGTGTGTGTGTGTGTGCAAGGTCATAGCATTACCCATAGATCGGACCTACGAGCTCTGAGCTCTCTTCCAGGAGGGAAATAGCTGTCAATCACGAGTCCAACACGTGATCCAAAGACCAAGTGAATACACACACATACAAGCACGCACGCATACACACATGCATACAAATACACACATATACACATGCATACAAACACCCACACACACATTGATATGAGGCTAGATATGATAAATTGGAGATTAGGGCCCAAAGAGTGCTGCTACTTTCCTGTACACAAAAACAATTAGGTAAACACACACACACACACACACACACACACACACACACACACACACACACACACACACACACACACACACACACACACATACACACACGCACGCATACACACATGCATACAAACACACATATATACACATACATACAAACACACACACACACATTAATATGTGGCTAGATATGATAAATTGGAGATTAGGGCCCAAAGAGTGCTGCTACTTTCCTGTACACTAAAAACAATTAGGTAAACACACACACACACACACACACACACACACACACACACACACACACACAGCTCGATGGTGTGGTGGTATCGTACCCGATCTCTAAATCAACGATCGGAGTTCGAGCCTTTGCGTCGTGCTGAGAATTTCAGCAATGCTGCACTGCAAGCCAGCACTCCAACTCGGGTGGGCAGTGAGTTGGAAATGTATGCATGTGTAAGGTCACAGCATCACTCATAGATCGAGCTATATATGAGCTCGGAGATCTGACCCGGGAGGGTAATAGCTATCGATCAAGAGTCCAACACTTGAAACAAGACCCTGATGAATACACGCATACATACATACATACATACATACATACATACATACATACATACATACATACATACCTGTACATACATACATACATACATACATACATACATACATACATACATACATACATGCATGCATACATACATGCATGCATACATATATACATACTTGCATACACACATACATACATACATACACACACACACACACACACACACACACATACATACATACATACATACATACATACATACATACATACATACATACATACATACATACATACATACATACATACACATACATACATACATACATACATACATACATACATACATACATACATACATACATACATACATACATACATACATACATACATACATACATGAATACATACATGCATACATACATTCATACATACATACATACATACATACATACATACATACATACATACATACATACATACATACATACATACATACATACATACATGCATGCATACATAATACATGCACACACGCACACACAGGCACATACACACACACACATGTATACTTACACAACAGATGGGCGACTCAACAGAAGTCTGTCCAGGCCCTAACGATCAACGTACCTTTAGGTTCCTGTCATATAGCTAACAAAGGATATGCGAGGAAATCGAACAAACCTCCACAAAGGCGAAGGAGCATGACAAAGGATGCAATGATTTCGTAAAGGACACAAAGGGAATCTACGAATAAGTACCGTGCACCGGTAGAAGGAAGTTCTGCAAAACTGAATTTTAGAGTAAAAAGAATGAAAGAAAAAAAGAAAAGGAGAGAGAAAGAGAATAGTCCTTGGTGGCTGTCTTTGTCATGCAGATGTGCTGTTTTGTTTTTGCTTTTTTGTTTTTTGTTTTGGTTGTTTGTTTTATTTAATCTAAATTGTTTTATGTTATTTTATCTTTTTTTATTTTATCTTATTTTATTTTGTCTTGATTTATCTTATACCATGTTATTTTACTTTGTGTTTTATTCATTTGTTTTTTCATTTAAATTTGTTTTATGTTTTTTATCTTTTTTGTTTTTTATCTTATTTTATTTTATCTTGATTTATCTTATATCATGTTATTTTACTTTATTTGTGTTTTATTCATTTGATTTTTCTTGTACTTATCTTGCTCTATCTACATCATTGTATTCTGTTCTATTTTCTTTCATTTGTTTTGTTATAATGTTTAACTTTTTATGCTCAATGAATACATATGGTGATATCTGGTGGGAAATTCTTAAGGGTGTGCAAAGTGAATGAAAGTTTTACGAAGCAATTGGTTGATCATGAGATTGTTTAATACAACACTTTGGGCTCTGATTGCACCTAATTCATCTTTCAAATATGTATTTTACCAATAGCTGCCACGTGCCCTGACTGAGGACAAACGTGACCTGCTTTGACCCAAGTGAGCGTCCCATGCCAAACGTGACCTGCTTTGACCCAAATGAGCGTCCCATGCCAGACGTGACGTTCTTTGACCCAAATGAGCGTCCTATACCAAACGTGACCTGCTTTGACCCAAGTGACCGTCCCATGCCAGACGTGACCTGCTTTGACCCAAATGAGCGTCCCATACCATACGTGAACCTGCTTTGACCCAAGTGACCGTCCCATGCCAGACGTGACATGTTTCACCTCCCCTAGTCACCACTGTCACTTAAATTTGACTTGTAATATCACTCGTCTCGAGGCCCCTTGCCTCTCGTTACGTGAGGTTCACTAATATTCAAGTTCCTCTTAAGTAGTAGGCCCAATGCCTTCTTTTTCCTGTAGTCTCACTATTTTCTAGGCCCCATGCCTGTTCCTCTCGTCCTTTGGGTTAATAAAAGGGAGGTGAATTTTCTTTCTTCTTTCACTGTAATTTCACCTTCAGCTTACACTCGGGATCTCTTTTCTCTCGTCTCTACATCGTCTCCTGATCCTCTCTCTACACCCTCTCTATATCTTCTCCCTATATCTTCCCTATCTCTTCTCTATAGAACGTCTGAAGAGATCCCGTATCTTACGCTGAGCTACCTTCGTCTGACGTCACTAATTTTTCTAAACCAATCCCCGGTGACTTCTCAAATAAATGTCACTCCTTATGGGCGTGACTTTGAATTCATGCACCAATAGTTTTTTCCTCCTTCTGCACCTTGCACCAATCCGGAAAGCCATTTCAATGCCACTAGCAAAAATTGTTTACCTCAGCATTAGTCAAACG
This sequence comes from Oratosquilla oratoria, assembly GCF_046742065.1. Classification (NCBI taxonomy): domain Eukaryota; kingdom Metazoa; phylum Arthropoda; class Malacostraca; order Stomatopoda; family Squillidae; genus Oratosquilla; species Oratosquilla oratoria. The sequence continues at coordinate 55,827,150 of NC_134791.1, forward strand.
AAGGTAACCTGCGCTTACAATGTTGTGATTCATAAGCGATTATAAAAACAGTCACCACCGTCGGTGTGTTTACATAGACAAACGTCGCCCTCACCTAGACATAACATTGCCCTCGAGCAGGCGTCGAGTCTGAATTATTCTAATACCCTAGCTCATTTCCATTCGTACACTACCGGCCTCTTACAGGGCTCGGCAGCTACCCTTGGTCGTCCCGACCAATTCTTATTTCCCTCTTACAGGGCTTGCTAATATATTTCTAGAATAAGCTAATCTACCCTTGCGTAATTGTTAATCTACCCTCCAAAATACATCATTCATGCAATAAATTGTGAATAATACATAAACATAATACCTATAAATGTGAATAACATGCATCTCAATATATATATAAGGTATTGAATTAAGCGGTTACATGGTTGATTTGCTTTGACAGAGCCAATCTCCGGAATACAACAAAGGCAATCAGTGCTGCCACTAACACTGAAAGTAAGGGTATGATAAGGATTGGTAACATATGTGAATCATTTGAGGGAGATCTTGACAATGGTCTTCTCTTAATTTTCAAGGGAGGGGAGTTTTCAGGCAATGTGAAGTTGAAGGTTGAAATGTAGGTGTCCTCGGTTAAATGCATTGTATTAAGGGTATTAGAAATGGTGGAAATAGTGTCTGCATGCAATTCGCAGTTATCTTGAATAGAGACAAGACCTTCAACCAAATCCAATTTAGGACTCAACCCGGGACAATTTATTGATACCTTTGTCTTGTTAGGGAAAAACAGGTAATGAGATCCTTGTATGTTACAATGAGGGATCTGGTCTACCAAAATTCGTTGGTAATGACAATTGTTCATAACAGACATATTCCTAACCAGAGAGTTCATGCGAAGCCTCTCGGAACACAAAAGAGATCATGCTTTCTCTTAGATTGTCTACAGTGAATATATAATTGATTATAAAATTCACTATGAGCACTAACTTTAAATTCTGAATGGTTTATCATCTTTTCAATAGCAATTAATTTGCAAAACACACTAATCTAGAGTTTGAGTGTCTCTTCTTGTTCAATATTCAATTTTTTTTTCCAACACACTTCATTTTCAAAGACAGTCTCATTACTTTAAAATGGTCACAATACTCATGTGTGTACTCAGATGAGAGGTCCTTAAGTCCTTAAGGTTCCATGTCTGACCACAGCAGATCCTAGGTTTTAGGTTTCCATGTATCTGCTTGACACCAAGTTCCAGTTGTTTAGATCTCCCATCCCAAATACATACCAATGGTTAATACTATCTGTAAAATACATCAAGATTAATGTTCAACTCTTGAAAAATATCATTATAATATTCTCCATATTCTCCAGGGTTATCAATATTTATGCACAAAGTATTACTATAATCATCTTCATAGATCTGCAAGCTAATTTTCCTTATGTCATCTAAATGTCCTACCAATTCTTCTCTTGATTCTAAATGTTTAAGTTTAAACTTGTTTCCACCTGCAGAATCAATTACCCTATATGGACCAGTGTACCTTAGTGAAAGTTTATTATTGGGTGAGGTTGCTTTGACCATTACTAATTCCCCAATTTTCAATTCTAGTTTACGAGCTATTTTGTGTTGTTGTTCCCTCATCTCTTGTGAATACACCTGCATATGTTTCCTAACTCTTTGGTGAATACTTTGAAGAGTATTTATCCTATTGGATATATAATCATCCATATTATATATGGGTTTTTGCTCTGCAGTCAACATTTCATATGGCAGAGTTTTGTCCTCCCCAAAAATTATAAAATGAGGTGTATCCCCAGTTGCTACATTAATTTGATTGTTCAGAGTACACTTAACACAAGGAATCCAAGTATCCCAAGTTACACTATGAGGACTTATTAGTGTTCTAAGACATATAATTATCTTTTTGTTTAACCTTTCTACTACTCCATTACTTTGGGGATGGTTAACGAGTATATTGACTTTCTTGATGTGGAACACATTACATAGATTTTCCAAGATTTTGTTATTAAATTCAGTCCCATTATCTGAAACTAGGATGTTAGGTGTAGTAAAATTACAGATTATCTGATCATAGATTACGGAAGCAATAGTTTCAGCTTTCTTATTGATTATGGGTTGTAATATACAAAATCTTGAAAAATAATCAATAGCAACAAATAGGTATTTAAAGCCGTTCTCGGTTAGTGGTAATTCCAAAGTATCCATGTGAACTCTTTCCCAAGGTTTCTGTGGAATGGGATAGGTGAGTATAGGAGCAGGTTTTGGTGTATTTCCTTTCACCTTTACACATTTTACACATTTTTCTATATAATCATATATAGTTTTCTTCATACCTAACCAAAAGTACTTAAGTTGTGCTTGTCTATAAGTTTTATCCTTTCCAGGATGTGAACTACAATCACTATCATGAAGTAACTTCAATATCTCATTTACCAGAGTTTGTGGTATAACCAACTGATTTACTTGACCTCTAGAAATATCTTTCCCATTTACAAATGTTTTCCTATACAAAATTCCATTAATCAAATGAAATTCCTCTATCTTATACCCCTTTGGTAGCTTTGGAGGATCTCCTCTTGGGTTCATCAAATGCTTGATTATTGAATCACATGTCTCATCATCTCCCTGTTCTCTTATTAGCATTTCTTCATCTAAAGTTACTAATTCTTCTATACTACAAACAAAATTAATCAACCCTGTCCCAGTCATTGGTTGACTAATGTTTCTAGAAAGTGGATCTGCTACATTCCTTCTACCCGGAATATAATTAAATTGAACATCATAGCACTGAAGTATCGCAAACCATCTAGCAAGTCTGCCTCTAAGATTCTTATGCTTAAATAAGTTCTGAATAGCTGTGTGATCAGTCCAAACTCTGATGGGATACCCTAGTATCATATCCCTAAAACTTTCTAAAGAATAAATTACTGCTAAAGTTTCTCTTTCAGTTATAGAATAGTTTCTCTCCGCACTATTACAAAGTCTGGATGTGTAAGCTATGGGTTTCCAAGTTCCATTTCTCTCTTGCATTAGTATGCCTCCTAACCCTATGTCAGACGCATCAGTACAAAGAATAAATTCTTTTTCATAGTCGGGGAAAATTAAAATAGGTGAACTTGTGAGTTTATCTTTCAACTTGTCAAAAGCTTGCTGTTGCGCAGGTCCCCATATGAACTTTGAGTCCTTTCTCAACAAAGAACTTAGTGGATTAGCAATGTCAGCATAACTTTGAATGAATTTTCTATAATATCCTGTTAATCCCAAAAAGCTCCTAACCTTGTCTACATTGGTCGGAACTGGAAAATTCTTGACAGCGTCCACCTTTGAATTTACTGTACTTAGTCCGTGTCTGTCTATCTTATGTCCTAAGTAAATGACACTATCTTGCAAGAACTTACATTTTTCAAGTTTTACTTTTAACCCAGCTTCTCCTAGTCTTGAGAATATCAAATCTAATTTCTTAAAGTGCTCCACTGCAGTCTGAGAAACTATTAAAATGTCATCTAGAAATACACTGGCAGTGTTTCCTAACAATCCATCTAGAATAGTATTCATTAATCTCATGTAAGTTAATGGACTATTACATAACCCAAATGGCATTCTCTTGAACTCATAATGTCCTGTTGTAGTAGAAAATGCTGTGAACTCTCTTGAATCTTCATGCAATTCTATTTGCCAAAAAGCTGATTTGATATCTATAGTACTAAAATATCTATTCTCAGTTCCCAAACTTCTCAAAATGTCACCGATAATGGGTAATGGTAACCTGTCACGAATGGTGTGCTTATTCAGTTCCCTGTAATCAATAACTGGTCGCATAGTCCCATCAGACTTTGGTACTAGGATCAACGGAAAATTCCACTCACTTTTACTATGTTCAATAATATCCTGTGATAACATTTCAGTGATGAGTTTATCTACTACAGCTAATCTAGAGTGAGGAACTCTGTAGGCTGGTATGTAGATAGGTTGTGTTCCTGGTTTTAACTTAATGTGATGTTTTAAAACAGTTGTTTTGCCTAAGGCGTCCCCCGGCAAAGCAATTGCTTTTTTATGTTTCATAAGCAAAGCAAATAAAGCTTCATCCAACTCAGGGCAATTAGTTGATTGTAATAATTCTTTATATCTATTTCTTAAGTCTATGCCTTCTTGTACTGAACAAATTGATGAAGTTGGTAATTCTATCTCCTCACTATTCTCATTTAAAATCTTAATAGGTTTAGTACACACCTGAATACATCCTATTTGTGTACCTTTCTTTAAAACTATCTCTTTATTCATAGTATTAATTACTAATACTTCTACTCTGTTCTTATTGTCTTATAAATCCCTGAGTCCCACTTCAATCCTTTAAGTTTAACTGATTCTGGGACTGTAATTACTTCAGAGTCTACATTGATTCCTTTCAAACACACTTCAACCTTATTAATTGACATGGGATGTAACAATGTCGACCTTGTTAATCCGCAATCTGCAATTCTCAAGGCATCTGTGGTTAATAATTTAGTAATCTCTGGGATTTCTTGAACTTCTGAGTTGGGTTCACAAATTGTTTTACTTTCTGTAGGGTTGGACCGCTCGGCCTCGCTATCTAGGATAGAAATGTTATCTAAGGATTCATTGATTCCTGTCACTGGTCTTAAGTCTGGTTGATTTAAGAATGGGATTAACTGTGACTTCACTAAAATTCCTAAGTCAGCAGGACAAATTACCATGTTTTCTTTTCTCATAGTTGCAAATCCTATCAATAAATCTCCTGGAAAAACAGACTCTTCTACCACTATCACTGGGATGTACAATTGTTCATTTGTATATAAGGCAACTTCTAGCTCAATCTTGCCTAATGTTTTTAACTGATTTCCAGTTACACCTTGCAATGTATAACGGATTGGTTCCAACATTTTCACTCCTGGGTTCAACTGGTTTAAAAACTTTACTAGTAATTACATTAACTACAGACCCTGTATCAATAAAAATTTGAATAGGCTTATTGAACACTTGACCCGCAATGAGAGGTCCTACAGAAGTTTTACCAACAGTAATTATCAGTTTGTCAGTTTCTTTCATCTCCCTTGCATTCCCATATTTAACACAATACCGCCTATCGGTATATATATGGGGAGGTCTGAAATGGTTTATTCTGTGTCTGGGGGTTTTCCTCTTAGCCCTGGGGGTACCCGAAAATTTCGGCACTCATGAGTTCTGTGTCCGATTCTATTATGGTAAATACAGAATGGAGGGTTCCTACATTGATACTCATTGTGACCTTCGTATTTGCAATTTCTGCAAATAATCCCATAAAAACATTCTTGTGCCTTGTGTCCCCATGCATTACAATTAAAACAAAGGATTCTGGTATCCCTATCCCTAGATGGACTTCTAGCATGCCGCCTATGTCCTACTTCTGTTTTCTTAAACTCTCTAGAGTTCCTATATTGGCTATGTTGATTTATAGGCATTACATATGGGTTTATTGTTCTGGTCTCACTGTATCCTTGAAGAAGATAATCTACTTCTCCTAAACAGATATTTGATTTTAAATCTTTGTACAGCCTTTCTGCTGTTAAGTCATCAGAATTCTTTGCCAATAAGCTAAATGTAATCAATTTGATTACTTGTGAGATTTTCATCTTCTCACTAGATCTTTCTATCCAGTCTGAATCTTTCAAGATAGAATTCATGTCTTTTGACCATCTATCTAATCTAGCTAAGTACTCTGTGTCAGTTTCACTTGTCCTAACTTCCTTAATCATTTTTACCAATGATCTAATAGGATCCTGATCACATTTGGACATGAAATGCTTGATAAATGCCTTCTTATAATCATCATATTGATTAATTGATTCCATTTGCTGGAAGTTAATGACAAACCTCGCCCTTCCATGCTCTGGATCTATATTCTCCTTGAGAATCTCAATCTTACGATTCTCGTTTGTTATATTTTTACTAACTATAAGAGTGTCAATGAGGTTTAGGAACTTGTTTACACCATATGTGTTAGACTCTCCTGTGAATTTTGGAATATTTGTATTTGATGTGTGAATTTCGTGTCTCAACACGTTAGAATTCTGAGGGGTACTCATACTTTACTAATACCTTGCTTTAGCCTGGCTGCTTGCGATGTCGCTTCGTGATGTCAATGTCTGGTTTGACGTCCTTCTACGGTCTTGTCATTCCTCAACGACGTTGTTCCTCCTCCATCACACACTCTGCCTTGAAGACCGCCTTGTAGATGATGATCTCCTTGAAGAATCTTGAAGAATGCTTGTTCCCAACGTAGCAGTTACTTGAAGTTGTAGATTTCTCTCGTAGTCGTAATACACTCTTGATTTTGGTTGTCTTGTTCCCGTAGACTTCTGGCGCCACTTCTCTTCGGAGGTGTTTAACACCCAGTTCGTTCGTTCCACCGCTGAGCACCACTTTCACCTCCCCTAGTCACCACTGTCACTTAAATTTGACTTGTAATATCACTCGTCTCGAGGCCCCTTGCCTCTCGTTACGTGAGGTTCACTAATATTCAAGTTCCTCTTAAGTAGTAGGCCCAATGCCTTCTTTTTCCTGTAGTCTCACTATTTTCTAGGCCCCATGCCTGTTCCTCTCGTCCTTTGGGTTAATAAAAGGGAGGTGAATTTTCTTTCTTCTTTCACTGTAATTTCACCTTCAGCTTACACTCGGGATCTCTTTTCTCTCGTCTCTACATCGTCTCCTGATCCTCTCTCTACACCCTCTCTATATCTTCTCCCTATATCTTCCCTATCTCTTCTCTATAGAACGTCTGAAGAGATCCCGTATCTTACGCTGAGCTACCTTCGTCTGACGTCACTAATTTTTCTAAACCAATCCCCGGTGACTTCTCAAATAAATGTCACTCCTTATGGGCGTGACTTTGAATTCATGCACCAATAGTTTTTTCCTCCTTCTGCACCTTGCACCAATCCGGAAAGCCATTTCAATGCCACTAGCAAAAATTGTTTACCTCAGCATTAGTCAAACGAAGGTAACCTGCGCTTACAATGTTGTGATTCATAAGCGATTATAAAAACAGTCACCACCGTCGGTGTGTTTACATAGACAAACGTCGCCCTCACCTAGACATAACATTGCCCTCGAGCAGGCGTCGAGTCTGAATTATTCTAATACCCTAGCTCATTTCCATTCGTACACTACCGGCC
>NC_134791.1:55844331-55849331 GCF_046742065.1 Oratosquilla oratoria
TCGTGAGTAGATTAAAATTAATATCCATGTGAATTAAGTTGCTTAAACACAGTAAAGGGAACACGGACTGGGAGTGTAGCGTTTATTGCTGACGTTTCATCTACGTTGAGAAAGTCGTTAGAATAGCGTTTCTCAACCAGGGTTCCCCGGAACACTAAGGTTCCCCGGAACCCTAAGGTTCCGCTAAAGGTCCCTAATGGTTCCGCGAGAACAAGTGAGATAAGCTAATGCACTTTTGATTTTTTATTTAATTTCTTGTACGTAATATAATTAAACGCGCACGAAATATTCTTGGTTATTGTAATAATGTAATATAGACATCATCCTTTCTAACCTATTATTACGATGAAAATAAAATGAGAAAGATATGGGTTTTTTTTTTTTCGCAGGGGTTCCTTAAGACATGCAATTTCTTTCAAAGTTTCCGCAAGGGTAAAAAGACTGAGAAACGCTGCATTAGACGAAACGTCAGGAATAAACGCTTCACTCTTAGTACATGTTTCCTTTGCCGTGTTAGCAACTTGTTCGACCAAGAGAATTTGGTATCTTTTGTTAAGCCTCGCATCTCCATATGAAGGTACATTCCCAAGAGGGTAATACCCGGTCTCTGGACAAAGTTCAAGATCGCTATCAATTTCAATTGTACTTCATCAACGTTTTTCCACATATAGAGACCAGACGGCTGGTGACTCTTCCTACTCTTCTCATACTATTTTCAGTCGATGCCATAGAATAAGTCCCACTCTGATATCATCCAGAAAACGGTAAACAATTTCATCCAGAGAGACCTAAAGTAGTGAGGCCTATCTAATGGGCTAAGAACCGAAGCCAATGAATACAGAGCTCTAGGTTTCCAGTTAGTGAAGCTTCAGGCTATAATCATATACGCGTATATATATATATATATATATATATATATATATATATATATATATATATATATATATATATATATATATATATATATATACTCGTTTATATACTATATACACGTATATAGGTATGGCCTCAAGCAACACTAACCTGTGTGTGTGTGTGTGTGTGTGTGTGTGTGTGTGTGTGTGTGTGTGTGTGTGTGTGTGTGTGTGTGTGTGTGTGTGTGTGTGTGTGTGTGTGTGTGTGTGTGTGTGTGTGTGTGTGTGTGTGTGTGTGTGTGTGTTTGTGCGTATACATATATTAAAGTTAACAGTAGTAAAACCATTATCTAACTTTGATTAGATTTTCCAAAAATAACTGTTGAGTATGAGAAATTTTATGTTTGTGGTTATTACATGCTGTAAAGTTTCAGTTTCTACTCCAGGCGTCTTTCGGATCATTCTTAGATTATGCTGAGAGAATAATACTTCCTCGGGAGACAGGAAAAAGGATAAAGATAGGTACATGTCTGGAACCAATTGTAGCCAATGGGAATTCCCCGCTACACCAATAAACGCAAGTACTCACGGGCTTCCAACGAGCACCCAGCTGGCTGATGCGAATTTCTTTTAATTGATTGGCGCGATACTTCAGGTTGCAATTGTATATTTATGGAGGTTTTTGTTTAAACGGATAAAACCGATTTTGCCATGGTCTGTCACTTTTTTTTTTTCGTTTTTTGGTACAGAATAGAGCTTTATGAAACGCACACACACACATGCAGACACATTCACACACACACATACATACACACACACAGACACACACACACACACACGCATACACACAAGCACAAATACACACACACACACACACACACACACACACACACACACACACACACACACGCATACACACAAGCACAAATACACACACACACACACACACACACACACACACACACACACACACACACACACACGCACGCACACACATTTACACGGCTTCCTGGTGTACTAGTCATTGTGGAAGAATCACGACGGCACAGAACTGAAATCGTTCAGGGCTTGGCAGACTCACTAGCGCTACACACTGATATTATTACCAAGAGGATAACAGTGGGGTGTAAAGTCATAGCACTACCCATAAGTTATACTTGAATAATTTGGATGATTTTCCCATCGTCAGTAGGAATCCTTTTTTTTTTTTTCTTTTTGAGGGAGGGGGACATCATTTTTATTAAATGTTTTACTGATCCGGCAGTGTTAGTCTGCATTTTTTTTTTTTTTTCACTGTCACTTAATTTTCGACCCAGTCGGACTTTTCTAAACCGACGAAATAGAATTCTCGCCTGGATTCTCCCTGTTCTTTTTTTTTTTCTATGTCTGTGCAGATCGTTAACAACACGGTCATGGTTACCAGTTATTGACATCAAATCACCAACACGTCCTCCAAAACAAACCCGAATGCCTGGATCGCTTTAGCCCCCATGCTGGGCAATGACGCTATATTTCTATTATGTGTGTGATTATTTCGTGTGGAATATGCTGTGGATTAGAATAATTGCCGTGAGAGGTCTGAAAAAGTATTGTAGAACGTTCATAGACATGCCGATGGAGATTTTTAGAAATATTTGCCAACTTTGGCATTCAGTTCTTCCTCTGAATTTGCCGCGGCCGTTGACTTCGAGTCTGACTCCGTCCTGTCAGTACATTCCTCGATTGGTATGATAGAAGAGGACGCTAAATCAAACCACCCTAACACAAGGGGACATGAAAATGCCAATCAGTGTGTTAGTTTCGTTACGACAACAGTGCCCTCTGATCCGAGTCAAGGAAACGTCAGATATGCCCATGATCACTGATGCAAATAGCACTGGCATTAGGGCGTCCATTACACAGGCCTGCTTTTCTATTTTTTTTTTTTTTTATGTTTTTTAACAAAATTTAAGTAATCTGGTTATGCTGAATTCAAAAAGTATAATGGTTTTGGTCAATCACCTCAGATTATTGAATTACACTGAAGTGTTAAAACGATGTTTTCGTTCAAAATTATGATTTCTTTATAATGACTTAGTGTCAAAGTTATAAGGTTAGTAATGACTAAATGTTATAATATTGTTTTTATCAACACTGAAAATGCGCAGGAGTGTATATCGATGTGGAAGAAAAAACTTTTTCAATTATTTACTCTGTGTTTTTCATTAGGCAAGTCACGTTTCAGACACCAATAGTAATATGTTAACATGTTTATGTCTTATCGTCCCTGATACCTTTCTTCCATAGTGCGAATATCTTGGTGGAACCTTTCACTCGGTTCTTCGCTGTAGTCTTCACAGTTATTAGGAAAACAATCCAGATACGATCTTAAAAAATGCATTTTTACTGACATACGTGCTCCCAGAGCCTTAAAATTTTACATCAGTTTTTGAACAATGAACACGTATTCAAAACTTTTTTGTTTCCAAAGAAATTTTTCACAACTGATATGAGGGCTTCCCGTGCATTCCTCTCTGTTTTACTCATTACTCTGCCGAATTGTTTATCCTTCATTAGGCTTCTAATCTGAGGACCATCGAAAATACCTGCATTCAATTTTGCACCACTGACTTGTGGAAATGCCTGCCTTATGAAAGTAAATGCTGGACTTCCTTTATTGATGGCTTTGACAAAATTCTTCATCAATCCAAGTTTTATGTGAAGAGGTGGCAGCAAAATTTGATGAGGGTTGACCACTGGATCAACAACTACATCGTGTGAGCCACGTTGGAGTGTTTCTCTAGAGGTAGCCATTCACTATGTTCGTAATGTTTGTCATCTGGTCGGCTATCCCATAGACAAAGAAAATATGGTTATTTAGTGGAACCTCCTTACATTCCTAATATTAGGGACACAACCTGAAAAGAAGTAATTTAAATATCATGAAATATGAGATAAAGGAGATAATTGAAATATATAAGATCAATATAACCCACTATCGGAGAAATAATATCGGAAGTACAGGAAAACTGTATATTTCGACTACTATCTGTAGTCCTCTTCAGCAGAAGAAGAGGACTACAGATAGTAGTCGAAATATACAGTATAAACCCACTATCGGAGAAATAATATCGGAAGTACAGGAAAACTGTATATTTCGACTACTATCTGTAGTCCTCTTCAGCAGAAGAAGAGGACTACAGATAGTAGTCGAAATATACAGTTTCCCTGTACTTTCGATATTACTTCTCCGATAGTGGGTTATAGTGAACATTTACAAATGTGTTATAACATACCAGTTTCCAATATAAGATCAAGTTTCACTGTGAAACATAATTAATGTCATTCTCTTTTTTCCTTCAAATCTCCACAAATCTTCCAGTTATGATGACTCTACTTCAGAGCACTGAGTAAGATTCACATATTCTCGTAACTCACAGTTAATTGAACTGAATGTGCCACAGGAACAGGTTTCATCTTATTGCCAATGTTTAAAAGAAGAGCTTTAATCATTGACTCGACGGACTATAAATCAAACCCAATTCTTCAACTAGTCTTCCATTATCACTGCAATATATTAATGAAAAGTTATCATGAAGTGGGAAAGTTTTGCGAAACTCTTCATCTCATTTGCAATACCAAAAATATGTAGTTTCTGATGCAAATAAATTGCTTTCGTGAAGGCATGATCCAAGTAGCTGGGCAGACTCTTTAGATAACCTTAATCCCTTGTTAAGTCATTCATTTGGTCCCTATCAGTTGATACGATAAAGAGGTGTCCATATCTTCAAGCTGGGTATCACTGTCTTCAGCAATATCTCTGTCCTTGGGTACACTTGGTACATGAATTTCTGGACCATGAGGCACTGATAGATGGGTTATCAAGATAAACGATATGGTACTTGTTCTTCCTATTTACAACTGTAAATCTCATATAGGTAAAATGTCAAAGGAAGTCCCGTGGGTTCTTATAAATGTAAGATACGTCAGAATATATATTTTTGGAATACATCAATGAGAGTATCGACTCTAAATTATTGCTATTATTTTCAAATATGAGCTAACCTTGTTTGTTACTCATGCAGAAATAGCAATCTGTCACATGTCCCTTCTCTCCACACCATGGGAACACCAAAAGGTAGGGATTTAATTTTGCTCTTACTTTAA
>NC_134791.1:55854331-55856831 GCF_046742065.1 Oratosquilla oratoria
TTTTATGTAGACCTCTTATATTTAAAAAAAAGGACATAGCTTCCATGAACGTATATAGCTGAAATTACCATACAGTCTTGCATAAATGAATTTAACAAAATTGATAATTCTGTGTTATAAAAATTACAAGAAATATTTAGTGTGCCATACATGGGTCAAATTAGACTATTGAATGATGTAACCAGTATAAATTCACCACACAAAAAAAACAATAAAAATCCCGTCTCTGTAACATGCCTTGTTAAATATCCTGCAGCCATAGAGGGAAGGATTTTTTAATTCATAAAGTAACCTCCTGCATTTTTTTTTTCTTTTTTTTTTTTTGTATTTCTATATTTTAGGATCCCAAAACATCAGAAATAGGACAGGGGCAGATCAGCAGGTGTTAGAAGCTTAGTTTTAAGTTGTGGAAATCCAAGTTATGGACAGTGTTCGTTTTGTTGGTATATTTCCCAACCGTTGTTACACTCGGCAGCTACACAGCAGACCATTGTCTATCAAATTTCCTCATAGCTATTCAATAGATTCAATGTTTACAATGGCGTGTGAATAGTGACGTACAATTTCTCAAGCGTCACACTTTCAAAGATTCCCAAACTTGTTTTCGAAGTGCAGACGATTTTTCCAGAGTTGAAAAATAATGTGTTTTTTCCTAAATTCAAGTTCAATAGCAAAAGTATTTTGTGGTAATGGTCGGCAATGCTTTTTTCTTTAGTCTGTTTGGGCTTTAAAAAAAAAAAAGGAAATTTCGTGCACTCTGACCTGCTAGGAGTTTTGAAAAAAGAGGGTAAATTTCGTGCACTCTGACCTTAAAGGACAACTGAATAACTTTGTTTTAGTCGTCACTGGACAGTAATTTTATTCAGCTGAGGGGAGAACTTCAGTCTGAAAGATGCAAGTTGCCTCGTGATATGTATCTTTAGATAATAATGATGATAATAATAATAAAATGAATCCGGTCATCAGAACTGACGCCTAAGTTCTTTTTGGTTTTTGTAAATCTCAACCCCAGAAGTGCTCGTCAATTCGGTTACTTTTAGTCATTCGACTATGATCAATAATAGGGTTATGCTCTAATGCATTCTAGAATACAATCTAGGGCAGTGGTTTCCAACCGGTGTGCCGCGGCACCAAAGAGTGCCATGAGATCAACTGAGGGTGCCCCCGCCAAAATTGAGGGCAAAATTAATTTTCGTATTACCGACTCTATCATCCATTTTTTCATTAAAGCAGCATCAGTGTAAAGATGAGTATTTTCATATTATCTAGGGGCAAAATTTTGTTACACTGATGTTGAATCAACAAAATATTGACAAACTAGAATTCAGATTTTCTGATAAGGGTGCCGGGGACTTCTGAAAGGCTTGGCAAGGGTGCCTCAAGCCAGAAAAGGTTGGGATCCAGTGATCTAGGGATTTGTAGTGATGAGGAGAACTTTTATTCAAGGGATTTTTTTTCCAAAAAATTTCTTTTTTTTTTCTTTTCTTCTTCTTTCGGCCATTCAAGGCCCTTTTGATGGCTTCCCTTGTAAATTTCACTGTTAATAAATAACTATTTTCGCGTAATATCTACCCTTTTGGAGTGAGACGCATTTAATTTATTTTCTTCTCTAGGCCATTTAAAGAAAAATTCTATAGCTTGCATTATGAATTTTTCTGTTTCTAATTCTCTCGTTTTCCTACCTCTCTCTCGAGAAATATCAAGACTCTTGGAGAGAGAGGCAATCTAAGAGTTCAGCCGAGGTGAGACCTCTTATTGGATCCCGGCTCGGAGGAATGCCGGAAAGCGGAGAGCTCCGCTTCCCTTCCGCGGAAGCAAAAGCGTCGCAGCAAGACACTGTCGATGCAGTGATGCTTGCTGCGGGGGATATAGGGGGGACGGAGGAGGAGGAGACTACGTCCGGGACAGTGCTGTCGGTGGCTTCGGAAGTGTCTTGAGCAGAGGACGAGCCTTCGGAGTCGCTGTCAACAGAGGCAGCTCAGGTCAGAGTCGGTAGATACCAGGTTCGAGAGGATCGCCCCAAGGGCCTTCCTCCAGGGCGTAAATGGAGATCCTCTCCTTGAGGTCCGCCATCCCGGGCGGCATCGACGAGTGCACAGAAACCGGAGCCCAGAAACGGCACCTCGGAAGACACTCTCTTCATGAACCGGCCGAGGGAGTAAACGTCACCCCTGGGGGTCACGGCTTGTCCCCACGTGAGTTCAGAGGCGATGTGTGTAGGTGGGTGGGTAGGTGGGGTTTTGGGGGGGTATCAAGCCCGGCCCTGTCCAGGAAGGCGTGTATGGGACTGCCCCCAGTTTGTCGCATTCCCCAGGTCGATGATGGTGGCGATGACGCGGTCCCTCTCGGACCTCACGAACACATTATCGCCCTTGGGGTCGTTGTTGGCGACGTCACACTCGCAGTCCTCGAAGACTTGCCGCGACCTGGCAGACGGAGGTCGACTGCGTCGTACTTGGTCGTGATCATCAGGCTCTCCGCCAGGGTGGTCTTCAGAGTC
>NC_134791.1:55869331-55871831 GCF_046742065.1 Oratosquilla oratoria
ATGGAAACCTAGCACTAGAGTAAATAACTAAAAAATGGCGTTATTGAATTATGAATTAGTACGGAAATCCTATATTTTTCTTCCTTGTTCCATTCACATATGTAAAGTAACATCAAGTTACTGATATCCTCCGTAATTATATTGCCACCTTGCAGGACTGGTGATGGTAGTAATGACGTCGACAGTCTGGCAAAATGAAAATGAAATGGGGAGCATATTAGGCAACCCACGGGAGTTCTGAATTCGTAAAGGTCAAGGGTCATCACTATTAGAAAATAGTCAAAAAGAACTGATGAAAGTGAAGCAATATAGATTTAACTTGAAAAATGACAAGACCTTCCATATTACCATGGTTTCTACAAAAGAGTTTGGTCATGTACCTAACTAGAACCAAGTAGCAGATAAAGAAATTAGAAACTTGGTAGAAGCTGCGTACGTAAATCAAGACCACAGCTTCGATAGCAAGAAAGGGCTGACCAAGCGGTTTATCCCAGGAATAAATTTAGTGATACTTGAATGACCACAAAAAGAGATGGACGTCGATATAGAGGGGGTTTACATGGTCCAACGGTTCGTCGAACGCGGTTCGACAGACACGTGTTTAAAGTGATGTGTGAACGGGGTATTTGGTTGTCGAACACGTTGGTTAAACCCCAAATACCCCGTTCACACGTTCACACATCACTTTAAACACATGTCTGTCGAACCGTGTGAACTCCCTCATAGACTCAGGGTGCTGGAATTCCTTGCAGACTAGTCTTTCTTTGAGGGTGGTAAACAGAAAGTAATATGAGATAGGACTTAACACTGGATTACGTTTCTCAAATCTATCTACCTATCTATCTATCTATTTAAGAGATATCTAAGACCAATGAGAGAGAATTGGGTGGGGAAGGGCAAACGAAGATGTGTTTGGAATAGAGTTTATTGCCCTAACGTTGCGACCAACTTGGTCTTCTTCAGAGGACTTACTGCTATACAAGATTTGTGATCTGGTTGTATAGCAGCAAGTCCTCTGAAGAAGACAAAGTTTGGTCGCAACGTTAGGGCAATAAACTCTATTCCCAACGTATCTTCGTTTGCCCTTCGCCACCCAATTCGCTCTTATCTATCTATATAGTGAGAGTTCCCCACCAACGCACACACAAGGAAGGTAACCAAGTCAGAGGCACGCACCTACCCCACACTAATTTCACTCCCGCTGGAGCTGCAAAAGATCTCTAACTTGGCCGAAATACCTCCAACGGAGCATTCGGTAAGGGTCAAGTCATACCAAGCTTACGACCGTTTCCGACCACCGGCGACCAGACTGATTTGCGCTGTTCCTCTGTTTATGAAAAGAATTCCAGACAAAGCTATTGGAATGAATCTCCACCGTCATGAAATAGATGAATATGAAATAGCCAGCTGGCGCTAACCATGAGAAAAACAAAAGTGCCACCGTCCAAGGTTGTAGTGGGAAACAAGTCTTAAGCTTGGTGTGACTGGAGCTTAGGTGTTGGTTTGGCAAAACGTACTCCCTCGGTTTGTTGCCGGGGGTGGCAGTTGGAAAAAAAAATAATTGTATTGACATGCCCCGTTACAGGCGGTTCACTTCAGGCATTTACAACGACGAAAGCCCATAAAGGTTTCGAACTAACTTCGCCGAATGCTCGTGGGTTGAGCTCGAGATCTCTGTGAAATTATGTAAGGACGGCAGTTAGACGTTCTCCTAGAATCTTTGAAGTTAGTTCAACTTCAAGTTAGAGATTTTCTGTAGCTCCAACTGCGCAATCGGTAAGGTGTTGGTTTGGCAATGCACTAGACCTCGGTTCGATCCCAGGGGTGACAGTCGGAAATATAATTACACAAACACACATATATATATATGTATATATAAATGTATATATATATACATATATATATATATATATATATATATATATATTACAGTGAATGGGATCCTTGTAAATAGATATACATTTTTATCAACCTCAATACACTTTAATTCTCTCTTGATGGAGCAATCGGTTAAGTCACTAACACTTGTCACATGATAGCCACGGTTCGAGTCCTTGGCCGTACTACGTTTCAATTTTTGCATGTGGCCTCCTCGAGTCTCTCTCGATGTTGATGGCTTAGAATTAAAGTGTATTGAGGTTGATGAATATATATATATATATATATGTGTGTGTTTGTGTGTGTGTGTGTGTGTGTGTGTGTGTGTGTGTGTGTGTGTGTGTGTGTGTGTGTGTGTGTGTGTGTGTGTGTGTGTGTGTGTGTGTGTGTGTGTGTGTGTGTGTGTGTGTGTGTGTGTGTGTGTGTGTGTGTGTGTGTGTGTGTGTGTGTGTGTGTGTGTTCATATAGTCTATATGTATATAAATTTCATGATCGGAGAACAATTTCCTAACAAATTAAAATGCTGATAATTCTTCATTCGTTCTTATTTCCTAATTTCTTGTATTTTCTTTAGACCTTTCCTTTACCATATCTATGACTCCGTTTCTTTTGCACGACATTA
>NC_134791.1:55876831-55884331 GCF_046742065.1 Oratosquilla oratoria
ATAATCAATTGTCAAACAATGGCAGAGGTGAACATCGAAGTGAACATAGTAACGATGCTGATGAGAAAGAGCATAGAGTGAATAAAAAAGCTTTTTTTTTCAACAGGCTACCAAATGTGCTACGTGAAGCTGATTGAAGAGAACACAGTGGATAAAAAACAAAGTTTTTTTTTTTAACAGGCTACCAAATGTGCTACGTGAAGCTGACTAAAGTAGCCTGGCAGCAGCCTGAACGAAAGGAAAACTACCGTTCGGGACGAAGATGAAGATCAGATGAAGACTAAGCTGACGACTCGCGAGCAAGGACCCCTGAGGAGAACGGGAAGCCGAGACGATTTCGTGAGCTTAGCAAAGAACCTCGTTCTGGAGAAGGACTCCTGAGCACCTTGAGTAAGGTCACAACGTCCTTGGTTCATTTCGCTCTAGTTAAAGACAAGAGGTGTTATACATTTGAGAAGCAGGATAATTCGTCCCCTCAGCTGCGTAAGATCGTTTGTTCTTCATCGGAGTAAAATGGAAGAAATCCGTTTTCGAGTTAAAGAGGTTAATACTGTGTAGTGTGGAGACTAAGCGGGATCTAGCTCGATGGTGGTGTTCGCGTGAATTCCTGAAGAAGCTGTGGACGATGCTCTTAAGGCGGGATTTATTGCGTGATTCCTCGACGGATACGGGCCCCTGTCGTCGTCAAGCTCTTGGAGAGGTCAATTGTTTTCTGTTCCTGTTTCTTTCTATATTTGCTTATTTCTGTTCCTACATCTTTAACGATTTTTCCCTAATCTCTTCTCCTCTTCCTCATCCTATTTCTCCTCTTTCTCCTCCTCCTCTTCCTTCCGCTCCTCCAGTTTCTTCTCTTTCTCCTCCTCGTTTTCCTCATCTTCTTTCACCTCTTCAAACTTGGGTAGGGTTTTCCTGTTTCGTTCTGTATATTCTAAAAATGTGAATTTGCTACTATATACTCACTGACGTCATCAACATTGGTCAATGTTAAGCGGTTTTGGTCAATTGAAAAAGGACGAAGGAAGTGGTGTCTGATCTAAGAAAACATAAGTGCTCTTGAGTATCAGTCGACCACCCTGTGAGAATTCTACAAACACAATCAGCTAAGTAACATCGTGCATTCGCCACCGTGTATGGAAAGTTTAATTATCTAAGCTTGCTATCCTGCTTGTGTACGTCAGTTTTTGTAAGAATCATTAAACGGTTTTCGCTACAATTTTCAAACTAGTTTAGCCGACTGTTTTATATACATATATATATATATATATATATATACATATATATATATACATATATGTATATATGTATGTATGCATATATATATATATATATATATATATGTATGTATGCATATATATATATGTACATATATATATATATATATGTATATATATGTATATATATACATATATATGTGTATATATATGTATATATGTATATATACATATATATATATATATATATATTATATCCCTCAAAATGGCTAAATAAAACCGCCTGGTAATAATAAGCTTTTGTGAAGAATTTCCAAAATTCTCAAACACCAACTCCATCCACCCCACAATAATTTCTCATATGTATCCTCGCTTCCCTACAGTCATTACATTTAGAAATATTTCCATGTTACTATAATAAAGTTCATCAATACTTCACGTAGTAGTTCTCTTTATTATTCATAAAAGGAAAAATATCTTCAAAAAACACGTGTATTTGTGGGACGATATGCGGTGACGTCATGTCGTTTGTTAGCTGTCGGGAATAAAAATAGACTTCTAAGCATAGGGCATAATAGATAAGAAAAACTGTAATTGAGCTGTGTATTATTGATATTTAGCAAAAGTAAATACTCCCCCCCCCCACTTCTCTACCTTATACTCTACTTCTGACCCAGGGCAGTGGACATGATGTAGGGATGATCCGTCATCCAGGAGGTGCCAAGATAAGGGGGATGGAAGAGGGTAGAGAGGAGTGGAATATGTCGGGGATGGAATGGGTGTGGGTTGTGTTTATGCCTTTGTTTTTTGGCTACCTCCCTTACATGGAGGAAAAAGCATTTGGTATATGTATGTATGTAACTACTTCCTGATTTATGTTTTAGTATGCATATAGTCTATTGGTGAGGGAGACGAAATAGATGCGAGTAAAAGTCAAAACAATCTGCCAAATGCGGTCGTTTACTTAACATTGAAACATTCGTGCACCGTCCAACGCTCAAGCGAAGCATTTCGAATCCAGTCGTGCTTCCACTGTGGTCACCTGATCGTTATATTTCTAAATTTAAGAGCGGAGTCAGAGCAAAGAACTATCACACAGGAATGCAAATATAGAGGTGCACCTACACATAATATCAAAGAGTTAACTGCAAGAATTGCTTGCTTGCCAATGAAACCGGCGTCTTTTTCAGGTTCAGTAGAAGAGTCGGATGAAGTGGCGGTTACCAGTGACCCTTGGGAATTGGAGTACAAGTATGAGTCGAGTGGCCTGACATGCTCGCCCCAATCAATACCCAAATTACAGCCATAGAAAAATAGAAGTTTTGTGTCCGGGATCCACAGGATTCATCGTGGTTATGTGAGATAAAAGTGAGGGCAAAAACAGGTGTACACGTGGGCTAACACCAATTAATGTCACTTCTGGGAAAGCACAGTACGCTAATTACATTCTTAGTTGAATTCATTACTCACACATCCGCGCGCACACATACATACACACACGCGCACGTACGCGCACACACACACACACACACACACACACACACACACACACACACACACACACACACACACACACACACAAGCACACACACACACCCATACACACACGCACATACACACACATATACACACACGCACATACACATACATACACACTGATAAACACACACACACACACACACACACACACACACACACACACACACACACACACACACACACACACACACACACACACACACACACACACATACACTCTCTCTCACACACACCACACACACACACACACACACACACACACACACACACACACACACACACACACACACACACACACACACACACACACACACACACACACACACACACACACACACACACACACACACACACACACACACACACACACACACACACACACACACACACACACACACACACACACACACACACACACACTCAAAAACTCACTCACACACACATATACATACATACTCGCGCGTAAAGAGAGAGAGAGAGAGAGAGAGAGAGAGAGAGAGAGAGAGAGAGAGAGAGAGAGAGAGAGAGAGAGAGAGAGAGAGAGAGAGAGAGAGAGAGAGAGAGATGAGAGAAAGAGAAAATAACAGAATGAAGCAGGAGAGTATGTATGGTGCAGCATACACAATGCTAACCCTACGGCCAGCAATCATGTGCCGTCGTATATGCGGCTTGTGCAATACAGTACATACGTGATTTTCAAATTTCCTTTCTGTTCTCCTTTATTGCACTCTGAAAAGGGATCCTCATTAAGACCAGGTTTCAGATTCCGGAGGAAAGGCAAGTTAGAGTGAAATCATTTTCTTTGGCTTTCAGGCCACAAAGTACTGCACAGATTTTATTTTTTCTCGTGTATTTTCTGTGTCCCAGTCTTCTTTTCCTTGCTTCCTTTTCTTCTTGTTTTTATATTTACAAACACACTGCTTATGACGACGCTAAATACTTGCCTCATTCATAGTTACCCCTTTTTCTCATCAATTATCTTTTATCCTTATATAGTCCTTACCACATTCTTTCCTTCTGTTGTACTTGAAAGTATAAAGAAATGCTATGTTTTTCTCTTACTTAATATATTACCAGTTCATATCATATGCCTTCCCTTTATACCTAGTGTTTCCCAACCTGGGGTGCTGAAATAAATTATAGGGGGTGCTGGGAAGTGATGCACACAAAAATCACATTGATATATGTATCATTGATTACTTAGTTGTGCATATTTGACTTTTTCAATTCTATTCTATTTTTCTAGGGTGTTCTTATTTCTTCCACAAACAATACTGTCAATTTGTTTCAGTTCACTTTATTTTATCCTTCTGATAACAAGATAGGGGTGCTGGACTGTTTAGACATGACAACAGGGGGGCTATAGTCGAAAAAGGTTGGGAAACGCTGTGTTAATGTCTTTTACTATGTTCTAGTTTGTCATCCTAAATGATCAGAATTTGCTCTCAAACAAGAGTACTATTTCCTGTATGGTCCCCACCCTCCCAAATTTTTGGCTCCTGATTAAGTTTTCCTTCTTTCTTATTCTTTTTTTTTTTTTCCAAGTCTACAGCCATTATTATGGTTTTTGGTTTTGTATTACCTCTTATTCCGTCTTTCTTCCTACATCTGAATATAGTTTTATCCCCATGACAATATACTGTAATTTTTCCCTTTTTTCTTTGTATGAAAATGTTCACTTTCTTCATCACTAAACTCCTCAAAATATGTCATCAGTTCTTTCATTATTTACCAACAGTCCATCATTTACAAGAACAAAAATTTCATGTACAGTTTATCTCCTTAAATCAGCCACATTTTCATTACTTCACTCATATGCATCGCAATGAATATTTAAGACTCTTTTCTCAACAGTAACTGTATCGTGAACATATATATATATATATGTATATACATGTATGTATGTATATATATATATATACATATATATATACATATATATATATGTATATATATATATACAGTATATATATATATATATATATATATATATATATATACTAGCCAAATTACCCGCAATTACCCGCGCGTTGCTGCGGGCATATGATGATAATTTCAATTTTGATAGAATTTGTGGAGAAAAGTTACACGTATCAGGATAACTCAATGGAAAAGGTAACACAAATAAACTGTTAAGAAAGTAAGAAAAAATAAATTTGAGGAGGGAGACGTCCTTTGGAAATAAAATATACTCGGCCGTAAGTGATGAATTGAAACAACCTTTAAATATCTTTGAACTCTATTGTATTACCGCCTGCGAAAAAAATAAAATAAAAATAACCAATATTTCAACATTTGATAAAATTATACAATCATTTTACATTTACATGCATTTTCCTTACAAAGGTTATCATAGTTTGTGGCAACATTAATTTCACAAATATAGATATCATTTATGATCACATAAAATGGTTTGTTTAATCAAGGTAATTTTTGTCACAAAAATGCTATGCATGTTAAGGGGATACTACACTAGTGGCGTGTTACCACACCATACCCCTTAACCCTTAACCCTAACCAATATATATATATATATATATATGTGTGTGTGTGTGTGTGTGTGTGTGTGTGTGTGTGTGTGTGTGTGTGTGTGTGTGTGTGTGTGTGTGTGTGTGTGTGTGTGTGTGTATGTGTGTGTGTGCCGAGGTAAGGAGTCACGCGTATGTGTATCTTAATAGACAAACTATTTTTTGTGCCTTTTGTTTGGGAAATTTTTGATTGAATAGAGGATTGATGTTGTTCTGTATAGTGAGTTTCTCTATAATCTGTATTGTAATTCAATGTTTTTATGGGAGTCAGCAAATGCATCGTTAGTTTTGTGGTATATCGTGTTCTATACGTGTTCTGGGAATAATTTCCCCTGCAATTTTTTCACTACCTTTTATTAACCTGTTCCCCTGGAGGATTTTTTTTACGTAATAAGCCTTTGGGTGTTATGTTGTTCTGGTGTGTAATCTGTTTCATCCACTCTCCTGTAAACCCATGAGCTGATGTCTGTAATCAAAAAATTATATTTCCGGATTATTCCCAACCCTTTTAAAACGTGTTACGCCAGAGGGAGAGAGATTGATGTACCTAGTACCTGTACTCTTGTTAAATGCTGCAAACTTATATAACTCGTGTTTCCGCGCTGTTCTGGGGGGTTCAATAATGATTTATCATGTATCCCAGAGTACGCAAGCGCCCGTATGTCATCTGGACACTAGGTTTGTATTCGTATGCAGCTTCTGTCCTCTCATTCTCGTTACTAGGATACGTGGGCCCATGTTGTACCTAGTACCTGTACTCTTGTTAAATGCTGCAAACTTATATAACTCGTGTTTCCGCGCTGTTCTGGGGGGTTCAATAATGATTTACGTCTATCCCAGAGTACGCAAGCGCCCGTATGTCATCTGGACACTAGGTTTGTATTCGTATGCAGCTTCTGTCCTCTCATTCTCGTTACTAGGATATGTGGGCCCATGTTAAAACGCCGCTGGGGAATCTACACAGATATCACTGATTTACGAAGGCTCTTCTGGGTCAGCCTTTGAATACGTAATCCTAAACACACTTCAGATTCTCTTATCTAATCTCTGCAGGTTCCCAACGGCTGTATAACCACCCCTTTTCTCTCTCTCTCTCTCTCTCTCTCTCTCTCTCTCTCTCTCTCTCTCTCTCTCTCTCTCTCTCTCTCTCTCTCTCTCTCTTTGTGTGTGTGTGTGTGTGTGTGTGTGTGTGTGTGTGTGTGTGTGTGTGTGTGTGTGTGTGTGTGTGTGTGTGTGTCTATCTCTCTCTCTCTCTCTCTATCTATCTATCTATCTATCTATCTATCTATCTATCTATCTATCTCGATCCATCTATCTATCTATCTATCTATCTATCTATCTATCTATCTATCTATCTATCTATCTATCTATCTATCTATCTATCTATCTATCTATCTACCTATCTATCTATCTATCTGTCTACCTATCTATCTATATGTCTATCTATTTATCTATCTATATATGTGTCTGTTTGTCTTTGTCTCTATCTTTATCTGTTTATCTCTATATTTATCTCTCATTCTTTCTTTCTTTGTGTGTGTTTGTGTGTATGTGTGTCTGTGTGTTTCTGTCACTGTGTCTCTGTCTCTTTCCTAATAGTAACTTTTCTCTTGCGGTCATTGACCGATAACGGAAAAAGTTTCCGGGAGGTCGACGGATACTGGACTTGGTACAGACCTTTACGTTCATTACCCGGACTCTGAAACGGAAAACTTGAGCATCCTGGTCTTCTTCTTCTTCTATTTAATTTTTCTGACGAGTTTTGTCGGTCTTTGGGGAGGCTTTTTATGGGTTATTAGAGGATTTACCAATCCATACATCGGCTTTACTTAGTATTATACCGGGTTTATACAAGATCTGCCTAGGATTTTACAGCTCTATCTAAGATTTTCCGGGATTTTAGTTGTTTCTTTTCAGACATCAAGTGATTCCCTCTTGGAGATAAACATAGATATTGTGCGGATATAGGGTCGAGCCTTTTTTAACTTTTATGAAGGATTTTCCCGACTTTTTAGGAAATTATTTGGATTTATCTAATTCTGGATGCTTTTGGTCTTTTTATGGGATTCATTGTCATTAGTTGAACGAATACTTTCACTACCAAGATTGGACAAGTTTTATTACAACTAACATAGATGCCAAGATAGGAGGGAGGGAAGAGGATAGAGGAGAGTGGAGTATGTAGGGGATGGAATGGATGGGAGTGGATGGGAGTGGTTTCT
>NC_134791.1:55894331-55896831 GCF_046742065.1 Oratosquilla oratoria
CCTGCCTGAATCCAAATTGTCTCGAATTTGTTGTATTGTTTTCTTCCAGGTGTTTTATCCATCTCTTCTTGATAATTTTTCACAAATTTTGGCTACAGTGCTTGTAAAGGAGACAGTTCTGTAATTAGTTGGTTCTTCTTTTCTTCCTCCTTTAAATATTGGTACAATGTTGATATTTTTCCAGTCTTTTGGTATTTTCCTTCTTTGAGTGAGCAACTCATTATGTTTTATATTTTTCCCAGTAGTTCTTTACATTCTTTTAGTATCCAATTTGCAATTCTACCTGGGCCGTGTGATTTCCTAACGTCAACGTTCGTTAATTGATTCATCATTTCTTTTTGTGTTATTTTTATTTCCATTGTGGTGGGAATCGCTCTTCACTTCCTTCGTCCCAAAGCTATACTTTTTCTCTAGTGAAAACCGACTTGAAGTGATTCTTCATAACTTCAGGCATTTCTAGATATTCTGTGTATGCTATATTTCCGGGGCGTAGTTTCACCATTTCCTGTTTATTTTTAAATTTACCATTCACATATCTATTGAATAGTTTGGGTTGATCTTTGCATTTTTTAATTATGTCTTTTTCTTAGTTTCTTTTTTCCTCTCTGCGCACTTTTAAATATTCATATCTGTGGTTGATATAAATTTGCCATTTTCCAGTATAGATATATTTTCTCCATCTTTTCCAAGCTTTATCTCTTCTATCTTCCGCCTCACTTCATCTTCTGTTGAACCAGCATTTAATGTACACCTCTTTTTTCTATCTTGGTACATATCTATTCACTCCTTCATTAAAGATTCCCAGCAAGATCGTCCATTTCTCTTCCATTTTCGTTTCTTCAATGTAGAATTTTCCCAATTTGCATTTTGAAAGAAATTCTTAAGTTTTTCAAAGTCCCTTTTGTTGTATATCAATCTTCCTTTTCTTTGTTTCTCATTTCTCTCAATATATATTCCTTCCTTTCGTTCAATTTCTATTAGTATGTGGTCACTCTTTCCAAACGGTGTCCTGTATTCAATTTTATCCACAATTTTAGATTCTATTATAAATATTAAATCGAGTCTCGACGGTTCTTCTTTACTTCTGTATCTGGTATTGTCATTGACCCATTGTGTCATTGTATGTTCTATGGTCATGTCGAATAATACATTTTTCCATAGATCTTCTCCGCCTTTCATTGTCATCTCTTTCCAACAGATTTCTTTGCAGTTAATATCACTCATAGGTATCAGGTTACCTCCATCCTTCAGTATCTCAATTAATGAATGATTTTTATTATCTAACATTTCTAAATGCTCGCCCTCTTTCCATGAGCCCGTTTTTGGGGACACATAAACCACTACAAACTTTCTACTTTTCATGTCCCTATGTTCAACTTTTATCATGAACATTTCCACATTGTTTTTACCCTTATTAACCTTCGTCATATTCAAGATTTTCTTGGCCAAGAACAGAAGCTCAGGAAGAGGATGATCACTGATCTGTATATCGTCAGTATGACGTCTTTGGAGGTAGTGTTTATTATGTCAGTACTCTTAATACTAAAAGTATAGTCTTTCAGTATCACCCAAAGATTTTGTAGAGCTCTTGGATCTCCAGCGTCCATCTAACTTGGTCACTTTTTTATACAAATTATTGGTAATATTGTCAGTAATTTTTTCATTGTGTACGGGTGCATACAAAAGAGTTCCTCGAGGTACCCTGGTTCCTGTAGAACATTGGATAGACTTTCCCTGGAGAAGGATATACCTCCGGTCGGGCATCGTGTTCATAGCCTGTGGCGTCTCTCGCCGAACTCTCTGTGCACCCGCTTGCCGCCATTCCTTTGTTTTGGTGCCTGGAGTCCAAGTATTGGATGATTTTGTGTGCATTCATTCGCGCATATGTATACACACACACTCACACATACAGTGCAGTGGTTTACAATTTATGGGTGCCATGCTTGAGCTCCAGAGTTCAAGCCGTACTCCCAGATTTTCCTGAAGCTGCAAGCCGTTATTGCTCCACTTGAGCAAAGGGCTGAGAGAGCGAGAGCGAGAGCGAGAGAGAGAGAGAGAGAGAGAGAGAGAGAGAGAGAGAGAGAGAGTGTGTGTGTGTGTGTGTGTGTGTGTGTGTGTGTGTGTGTGTGTGTGTGTGTGTGTGTGTGTGTGTGTGTGTGTGTGTGTGTGTGTGTGTGTGTGTGTGTGTGTGTGTGTGTGTGTGTGTGTGTGTGTGTGTGTGTGTGTGTGTGTGTGTGTGTGTGTGTGTGTGTGTGTGTGTGTGTGTGTGTGTGTGTGTGTTTGTGTGCGCGCGCGCGTTTGCAAGGTCACACCATTACCCTTAGTTTGGGCAACATGAGTTCTGAGCTCTCATCTGGGAGTGTAATAGCTGTGAATCGTTAATCAAGCACGTGATCCAAAACCGTTGTAAACCACATACGTACATACATGTACACACTGGAGAGAATCATCATGTGACAGAAAAAAAAACTAAAATATTTGCCTTTGTGTAGTGGTTAAC
>NC_134791.1:55906831-55919331 GCF_046742065.1 Oratosquilla oratoria
GGAAAAAAGCGGCAAGGCATAAGGTCGATTGAACCGTTCGAGAT
The DNA here is from genome assembly GCF_046742065.1 of Oratosquilla oratoria. Lineage (NCBI taxonomy): Eukaryota > Metazoa > Arthropoda > Malacostraca > Stomatopoda > Squillidae > Oratosquilla > Oratosquilla oratoria. The sequence goes on from NC_134791.1 coordinate 55,906,876, forward strand.
AACTCTAATCTGGCCTTTATTGCGAACGCATAGCTTCAGCCAGCGTTTGATGCTTCCCAAATTGTTTGTGCTAATTCGTTGTGTATCGTAATCAATGCTCAGCCATTTGTTAACGTGAAATTAAGTCTGGATAGCCTGAAATGCTTGTCTCTGAAGTCGGGAGAGGAAAGGAGGCGGGAGCTTGCAACATAACGACATGTAGCCACAACCCAAGCCGTCACCTTTGGCATTACCAGTATGCTTGGACAGCAAAGAAGGTAGTCACTTAGTATGAAAATAAAGATTTTGAACGAACGAGACGGGATCTTTTATGTGACAATTAAACTAGATATCTGCAAGGGAGATTTTACTACCCAAAGAATACCAAGGAAATGAAGAGAATAGACTTGCATCTGCCACATTTAAAGAAAATGCGCCAGAGATTATGGAAGGGATTTAAAACATTTATTTTTTGTAATGATTTTTTACCAAATACTATCCTAGAGTTAGAGTCATTTCGATTTGATACACTGAGGAGAATTTACACAGTGATTATTTCCAGTTTTCTACCAAAAATCGAATGTTTCAGTGGGTCGTCCATTGCAGGGCCTTTTCCTTTTGAAGAGTTTCCAAAATCGCAAGATATTATAGGCAGTGTCCAGGTCTTGTGGGTTTAATGTACACTTCAAGTACTGTCAAACTGATGGAGTGGCAATGGGATCCCCCATTGGAGTTTTAATGTCACACTTTTTCATGGACAGCATAGAAGAAATAAAAAAAAACATTTATTCTCGCTACATTGACAACATTTTCGTAAAGACCAAGAACAGTAATGAAGCTGAAAAACTACGACACCTACTACAAGAGACCTCTGAACTCACCTTCATTATGGAAGATAGTGTTAAAGGAGCTTTGCGCTTCCTTGACATCCTAGTGAAACAAACTGTACATTATTTTAACTCAGAAGTGTACACCAAATCTACAAACCATGGACATTGCCTTAATGGTTCCAGTCAGTGCCCTCAGAGATATAAGGACCCTACCATCGGTGCCTACATCTAAAAAGCATTCACCCAATGTAGCACAAGGAAACAAGTACATAATAAAATCGAGCGCTCCACCCAAGTACTAATCAATAATGGCTTCAGCGAGAAAGATATTAACCACCAGACCAAGAAAATAATGGAAGGCTGGTACATAGATAATAAGAATAATGAAAATATAGAAAAAATTAACATCTAATATAAATCTATATTTTCATCAGCCTGTAAAGAAGATGAACGTATAATGAAACAGATTATAAAGAGGATTAAGCCAGTCAACCCAGAGAAAATAATTAACTTGCTGACTTATTATAAGACAAGGAAGACCAGCCACCTCCTTCTTACAAACAAACCCCACCAAGAGAGAAAGGAACTTCAGAAATCACATGTCATCTATAGTTTTACTTGTGCACGAGGGAACTGTGAAACCTTCCCCTCCACCTATAGTGATATGACGACAATGAGGTTATCCCGTCGCCTTTCATACCACTTGATATCAGGAGTCCCTAAGAAACATTTAAGAGAATTCCATGGTACAATATTAATAAGAAAGATCCTAGAAGGAAACACTTAGATTTTAGAAATATGTACATATGATAGACGCCTCCCAATCTTAGAAGCATTATACATTAAAGAGTTGAACCCAAATCTAATTATACAAGCATGAGACAAATCACCACAAACCCAAGCATGAGACATAACCCCACAAATTAAATCCCGAGACAAAAACGACACAAGCCCAAGCATATGACATTTTGTCACAACACGAAATCGGAGGCTTCACCTAGCACGTGACATTTCATCACTGCCTGACTTACCAGGTAACCTCTCCCAGGTGACTGGTAACCTCCCCTAGTGTGTGTGTGTGTGATTAACCATGACCGATATATGGGTAATGCTTTGACCTTGCACACACACCCAACTCCCTGCCCACGAGAGTTGGAGTAACAACTCGCTGCGCAGCGATAAAGAAATTGTTTCAGTCCGGTGGGGATTCGAACCCGGACCACCGTAGTGGCACCCGGGAACTCTAGTAACTGCGCCACCGAGTCGTGTGTGTGTGTGTGTGTGTGTGTGTGTGTGTGTGTGTGTGTGTGTGTGTGTGTGTGTGTGTGTGTGTGTGTGTGTGTGTGTGTGTGTGTGTGTGTGTGTGTGTGTGTGTGTGTTACTCAAATATATAATAATGGTTGAAGTAGCGTAATTTTCGCGTTTTGTTATGTTCATTGTTGGCGAGCAACCACCATTAATAACATATTGAAATGATTTAGCATCATAGGTAAAAACCTACCTCGCAGAAAATTAATTGTACCATTTAGCTAATTAATTCCATTTGCTAGATCTTCTTTTTCTTCATATTAATAAGCTGCGAAATTAGACTTATTGGTAGTACCAACTTCAGTAATGAGGAAAGGAAAATATCTGGTAAAAAATAAAATTCATGGAATTTTCATCAATCATGTCTGGGAACGATCCTCAGATAGATATGATAAAATGACTTAAAACAAAATGTAATCATTAAGATCGTTATTACTATTACTTCTTAATAAGCGTGCTTTCTGTTATATAGACCAACGTTCAATATAAATTAAATCATCAGATGACAGCTAGATTGCTCTAAAGAGTCTCGTAACTTAAATGAAATAGTTACAATTGTTTATTTTTTTTATTCCATCTGATGATTAGTTCATCTACTATTACTATCTTCATCTTATTTACAGGATAATTCACATCAATGCAGTGGCTTTTGCAGACTCTTCTGCATAATATCAGTTGATATCATTCAACTTGGGACAGTATTTGTTGAAGGAGTGGTTGGGAGTTTCCTCGAGCACTCCATCTTCCGCCTTTCTGCGAGTTGCGATGGGCTGCAGTGGCTAAGTGTGAGTGCAGACGGAAGGCCTCTCTCTCGACGGAAGGCCTTTCTCTCGACGGAAGGCCTCTCTCTCGGCTGAAGGCCTCTCTCTCGACGGAAGGCCTCTCTCTCGACGGAAGGCCTTTCTCTCGACGGAAGACCTCTCTCTCGACGGAAATCCTTTCTCTCGACGGAAGACCTCTCTCTCGACGGAAATCCTTTCTCTCGACGGAAGGCCTCTCTCTCGACGGAAGGCCTTTCTCTCGACGGAAGGCCTCTCTCTCGACGGAAGGCCTCTCTCTCGACGGAAGGCCTCTCTCTCGACGGAAGGCCTTTCTCTCGACGGAAGGCCTCTCTCTCGACGGAAGGCCTTTCTCTCGACGGAAGGCCTCTCTCTCGACGGAAGGCCTCTCTCTCGACGGAAGGCCTTTCTCTCGACGGAAGGCCTTTCTATCGACGGAAGGTCTTTCTCTCAACGGAAGGCGTCGCTCTCGACGGTAGGCCCTCCTCTCGACGAAGGCCTCGCTCTCCACAGAAGGCCTTTCTCTCGACGGAAGGCATCTCTCTCGACGGAAGGCCTTTCTCTCGACGGAAGGCCTCTCTCTCGACGGAAATCTTTTCTCTCGACGGAAGGCCTCTCTCTCGACGGAAGGCTTTTCTCTCGAAGGAAGGCTTCTCTCTCGACGGAAGGCCTTTTTCCCATACCGAAGTCGGAGGCCGAAATAAATAACAGAGACGTAAACAAACACTTGAACAGACAAATAAATCAAGTAAACCTAGTAACCAGTGGACAGATGTTAGAGTATGTTCTGTGGGCATCTATTTGGATGAGTCAAACTGCAAACTGGTTTTTTTTTTTTTTTTTTTTTTTTTTTTTTTTTTTTTTTTTTTTTTTTTTTTTTTTTTTTTTTTTTTTTTTTTTTTTTTTTTTTTTTTTTTACTGTGCGGGTTTCGATATCCACTATTCTTTTCTATATTTTCTGTCCATAATTTTAGGTTCTGACCCTCTTCACTCCAAGTGGCATAGTTACAGTGTGTGTGTGTGTGTGTGTGTGTGTGTGTGTGTGTGTGTGTGTGTGTGTGTGTGTGTGTGTGTGTATTCACTTGGTCTTTGGATCAGTGTGTGGACTGTGCTCAGCGCTGCGATACTGATATTATTTCAGCCCCGGGCGAGAGTCGAACCCGGACCTCCGTGTGTGTGTGTGTGTGTGTGTGTGTGTGTGTGTGTGTGTGTGTGTGTGTGTGTGTGTGTGTGTGTGTGTGTGTGTGTGTGTGTGTGTGTATGTGTGTGTGTGTGTGTGTGTGTGTGTGTGTGTGTGTGTGTGTGTGTGTGTGTGTGTGTGTGTGTGTGTTTTTTGTTGGGTGGGGGTTGGTTGGAACTTGAAACAAATACGATCTCCTGATGACAGATCCCTGCCCACCGTCCACTCACACACAAATATTCGTATGGTTAATACTAACTCGTTTAACTTCCTTCTCCATGTGGTCTATCTTCAGGGAATAACCATTCCTTGCTTGGAACAGTTAATGATCGAGTTCTTTCCACCCTCACTTTGTTGACGGTTTCTACAAATGTTTCTTTGTCACCAACTAGCAGAAACCATGAGTGTTATGACCTTTGGGATATTATTTAGTCTGGACAAATCTTGGCACCTTGGTTGGAGAAATCTAGATAGGTTTTAGCCCTTTTGTTGAGCCTTAATGAGTTCTGATCCTTTACCTCGTAAAATCTGGAAAGAAAATCAGGCCTTTTACTTAGAGAATCGTGTGGTAGGTCTCGCATCGCATCTCATAATCACATAGATCATGGCAAAATACCAATCGTTATTGATAATTACCTTTTCCCATGGTGACCCCCGATGAAAATTCCGCGTGTTACTTTTTAGCTACCTAATTATTATCCCAATCTATCTATTTTATCCTATTTCTTTAATTTGTCACAGAATTCCAATGTAAAGAAACTACAACTGTTGTAGAGGAATACCAAAACAAGTTAACCAATAAATAAATAAATGAATATATACATACATATGTACTGTATATATATATATACATACATATATACAGTATGCATATATATGTGTATATATATATATATACATATATATATATATATATATATATAGAATATATTAATACATGTATGTATGTATATGCGTATGTATATGTATTTTATATATATGTATACATATATGTATATGTATATGTATATGTATATATATATATATATATATATATATATATATATATATATATATATATATATATATATATATATATATAAGTAAACAAATTAATAGATAACAATAAATAGGTAAATAAAAAATAAATAATGATCAGAAAGCTGTATAAACATATAAATAAATAAAGAAAGAAATAAACAGATAAGCAATTAATCAAATAAAAAGATAGATAAAAGAGAAAAATAAGTAAGTAATAATATAAAACTAAAAACTAAAGAAATTTCCCTTACGTTCCATTCGAAAGAACTAACATAGACGTAAGAGACAGCTTGAAGGGTGCCCTGCATTCGTAGGAAAGAAGAGAAAGAAGAAGAAGAAGAAGAAGAAGAAGAAGAAGAAGAAGAAGAAGAAGAAGAAGAAGAAGAAGAAGAAGAAGAAGAAGAAGAAGAAGAAGAAGAAGAAAAAGAAGAAGAAGAAGAAGAAGAAGAAGAAGATGATGATGATGATGATGATGATGATGATGATGATGATGATGATGATGATGATGATGATGATGATGATGATGATGATGATGATGATGATGATGATGATGATGATGATGATGATGATGATGATGATGATGATGATGATGATGATGATGATGATGATGATGATGATGATGATGATGATGATGATGATGATGATGATGATGATGATGAGGATGATGATGGCGGCGAGAAGGAGGAAAAGAAGAAGAAGAAGAAGAAGAAGAAGAAGAAGAAAAAGGAGGAAAAGAAGAAGAAGAAGAAGAAGAAGAAGAAGAAGAAGAAGAAGAAGAAGAAGAAGAAGAAGAAGAAGAAGAAGAAGAAGAAGAAGAAGAAGAAGAAGAAGAAGAAGAAGAAGAAGAAGAAGAAGAAGAAGAAGAAAGTATTCAGGCTGTCCTTCCCTACTTCCCCTCTTTGTCGTTCTACTCCCAGGGACCCCCCACCCCACCCCCCTCAATACTCCCTATTCCCCTCGTCGAGTCTTCCTGGGACCCTCTCCATATTCCCTTGGCAAGAGCCGAGAGCCCCCTCAGGTCGCGCCTGGTCGGAGCGATAGGGCCTTCCGTGGACCGCGTGCCTCTGGGCAGGACTTCTTCGCGTAATTCCCACTTCCCCGGCGAAATGCATAACTCTGAGTCTCAGATTTATTGTAGAGGATGCGAGGAGTCTTGAAGTGTCGAGGCCGTTTGTTTGTTCCTGGCTGTGATTCAGGGCGATGCCTGGTCTCCGGGAGATTCAGGATATGAATTGAATCATCCATTTTGCCACGGCCGACTGAGAGGAATTTAGCCCAGGTGCATTTCTCTCTCTCTCTCTCTCAATCTCTCTCTCTCTCTCTCTCTCTCTCTCTCTCTCTCTCTCTCTCTCTCTCTCTCTCTCTCTCTCTCTCTCTCTCTCTCTCTCTCTCTCTCTCTCTCTCTCTCTCTCTCTCTCTCTCTCTCTCTCTCTCTCTCTCTCTCTCTCTCTCTCTCTCTCTCTCTCTCTCTAACATACACACATACATACACACGCACACCCGCGTGCGCATACACCGTGGAACTTTCCTTCCCTCCATCTCTCTCCATCCCCCTCCCTCCTTTCATTTGGACGTGTGTGTATGTGTGCGTGTAAGGTCACAGTGTTACCCATAGATCGGTCATATATGAGTTCTGAGCGATTACGAGCCCAACATGTGGTCCAAGACAATGGTGAATGACATACTCACATACACACAGATGGCAATAGCTCAAATACTCTAAAGTGCCCAAGTAATTAATGTCAACTGGGTTATGAAGAGGATATTGCTCATTTTAAAGACTTTTTCTGCGCATCGTCACACGATTTTATTCAGGTCCAGAGAAGCCCCTCTTTGCATCTGCTCTATATTTTGAAGGCTACATAATCTTTTGTTTAGCAATTTGTTCTGACTAGTGTCAAATGAAGTTATTCATTGGTGATAAACTTGCGTTGTATATATACATATATAAATATATATATACATATATATATATATATATATATGTATGTATGTATATATATATATATGTATATGGCATAGGTTCTCTTGGAGACAATTTTGGTTCAAGTGAACTGCGCTATTAGATTTAATTATTTTTAGTTGTAATTTCTTGAGTTTGAGAAAGAACTTCATATCATCATCATTCAACGTAATGACGAAATCATCCATGGTGCTTTGGAGAAGGAAAGGCGTTGAAGAATGCCGATAAATACCATTGTAAAATATGTAAGAGTATGTAAAACTGTTGACAATGACACCGAAAACTCGGAGATTTTTTGCCTCACTAAGAGGCTTCTTTAGGATGAGAGGACTTCACTGAGTGTTGAGGTGGTCTGCTGGTCTTAGAAAGCTGTTGAGTATAGACCCTGGACTACCTGGGACAGACCACCCGCTTGCGCGGGATCGGTGTGTGTGGGAGTCGAAGAAATGTCTGTAAGAAAATGAAAAGATATTAGTGTATAAAAGTCGTCTATTGCCAATAAGAGCAATTTATGAGCGATTCACTAAGGGGCGGTGATGATCGTGGCGCGGGAGGAATGAGCAGGAAACTTGGACAGCGACGACGACGCCTGCGTCTAGATACACCAAAAACTGAGAAAATGGTAGGAGGCATAGTGGTAGAGAAAGGTTGAAAAACGGAAAAAAAACTTTAGTGGGAGGTAACTTGAAATGAGAAGATACATTACGAGAGAAAGTTAGAAAGGAAGCTAATTCTATTCGAATAAAAAGTATGTGTAGATGTTTGTGTGTAGGGCGTGTGTATGTATCTTACGAGAAGTGACTACGATTCACTTCCCGCGTGCGCTCCGAAAGGAGGCTGGCCCCTGCCGGGCCTGGGTGGTGCTGATGAGCACCAAGGGAGGCTGAGCGGTGCTGATTGACCCTTAGTCATCGGTGGGCGGTTAGCCTCTAGCAAAGCAATGAGCGATAACAGGAGCGTAGTGAAAAAAGTAAATCCGTTAGGCAGTGCGGTGGGCAAGTGGGCGAGTGTAGATTTGTGTGAGTCTCTTTTCTTCCGAGCACAGATCTAAAAACAGAGAATTACGTGGCTCGGGAAACGTGTGCATTTTTCTAAAATGTAAGCCCACTTGCCAGTGTCAACAAAGAGATCAGACATATGCCGGGCCGGTAAGCAGCAAAAGAGAGAAAAATCTCCTCTGCTACGACCGGCCGGTGAAGAACGGTGGGCGCTGTATACGAGAGTTGGAGCTAGGAGCGACGTCTGATCTCCACTGACCTCAAACAAGTGAATGGAGTGGCAATGGGGTCCTATTTGCTAATATGTATATGACTCTTGTGGAGGAGAAGGTCTTCCATCATTATTCTCTCCCTGGACTCTATGCCCGATACATCGATGACTCTTCATCAACTCCTCTACAGATGAAGATGTTAACAGTTTGATGACAGTCCTCCAGAATAACTCCTGCCTGACCTTGACCTACAAACATGTTAACCAACGACGTCTTCCCTTCCTTGATGAGGATGGTTTCAGGACAAAGGCCTACACCAAAGCTACTAACGTTGGACGGTGCCTCAATGCCTGTGGTGAAAGTCCTACAGCCTACAAGCAGTCTACAGCTGCAGTATATATCAACAGGGTTCTAACCCACTGCAGTAGCTGGACAGAGACCCACCGTGAATTTGACCGTATCTGCTAACTCCTTACTAATAACGGATATCCGGACCACATGACAGAGGGACTCATCAAAAAAGAAACTCGACCAATACACCGCTTCTGCCTAGACCCCCCAGGCCACAAGATTAATATCGACCCACCAAAACAATTACCACGACCGATACAAAGATGAATGTGATGTCATTAAAGGCAAAAAGAGGTGTCACCCCCACTAATGTAGACACTATTATCGCTTTGAGAATTTACTGCAAAGCAAACCTAACTATATGTTATGAAGATTAACACCACCCCCAAGATCCCACCCGAAGCATCTACAAATGATATTTATGAGTTTTCTTGCAGGTGAATTATCCGAATGTTTTTTAGCGGGAGAAAGGGGCATATCTGCTGTTTTGCAAATCCGAGCAGAGCGGCTGCGTGTACAAGATCCGTACGTCATGTCAGAAAGAGGTTTGGACAAGTTCATAAAAATGACAGAGAGTAATTGCCTCCTAGGTGATAATAAGAGCAGAAATCGTATCTACTTACCAGGGATGATGTAGGTGTTTTGGCTCTTTGGAGATGATGCAGTTGGAAAGGTTTGGTGAATTCTTGACGAAAAATAGGTAACCCTAATGCAGGATTTGGTGTGAAGAATCAATGCTGTAAATAAGTTAGGCATGAATATACAACTTTATGATATGGCTAGAGCTGGTGAGACATAGAATTATAGAACACTTTAAAAGAAAAGGAGAAATATGCATGCATATTCTATGGAATCACTTAAGAGTAAATTTTTAAACAATTAAGCCAAATCAGCTCGATTGGTAGAAGGATACTTCCTTTGATGTTCAACGAGTCTTGCTATTTTCAGGAATGGAAACGAGTCTTTGTTTCTAGGCTCGCGCGTTGGCTGCTGTTGGTGAGGATGAATCTCGTTGGCTCGTGCGATGGGCTGACGAAGATTTGCCGCGTAGGTATGATGCTCGAAGATGCGAAGCGTAGAATTGGGATGTGAACCCGCATAGAATGAGAAAATGACTGGAAGTGATATGCGCTATGTGCACTCCTGCAGATGCCTTTTTGGGAAAATTTCTCTCGTGGGAGCAATGCAGTGAATAGGGATTGCCTCGTACTAGGATGCTAAACGATGCAGCGAAGATGGATTTTCTCGTAGTGGAATGCTGGACGATATAGCGAAGACGGATTACCTCGTAAGTATAATGCTGGATGCTGGGAGCATTGAAAGGGGAACCTTGCCCTCGATAAGAAGAATGGGGAAGTGGCTATTTTCAGCCTGAGTGTAGATTTCCGATGTACCTCCTCAACACGTGGAATCCCGCTTATCTGCCACAAGAATGTAGGTTGTTGGAGGTATTGTTATAAAAAACGGAGTCGCTTGGCTTCTATTTATTTGTAAGTCTTGACGGTAGTGTAGCTAAGCTGAGTCTGTCGCTTGCCATCTTCGGGAGTGACGAAGAAAATACCTGTCGGCTGAAAACACGGTCAGAATTCTATAAATATAACCCATATGACTAAATTTGTATACAGTATATAACTGAGGGTGAGCACCCAGTAATATATATATATATATATATATATATATATATATATATATATATATATATATATATATATATATATATATATATATATATATACAGGAAGAAACATTATCCTATCGACGTAATGAATAACTTGTAGGTAATGCTATGCTTTGGCAATATTCATGGTCGTACTCGGAACTTGATGCAGGTGGGCGTGAAGTCGGCCTTTCTGACCGAGGGTCAGATAACACAACAAGCATCCATTAGAGCTTACCACTATACACCAAATTTCAACATAGGCACACAAGTACACATGCACCAGCACAGACTGAACAAATAACAAACTCACAGGCAACTACAAATACATATAGGCCTTGTCTTGTAACAATATATATATATATATATATATGTGTGTGTGTGTGTGTGTGTGTGTGTGTGTGTGTGTGTGTGTGTGTGTCTGTATATATATGTATATGTATATACATATATATATACATGTATATACATATATATATGTATAATTATATGTATATATATATATATATTCGTGAAGCGTGCCAGGAGATTCTCTTTTAAGCATATTCTGTTGAAAACGACAGCAAATTCATTAGAAATTAATTTCTTTCTTAAGCTTTCTAGCTTTCGGAAAGTAGATTTCTGTGGAAATTAGAGGGGAAGAAGCAAATTTCCAATTAACATTGGTAACTTATATTAGCACAGAAGTCTATGTTATACACAAAATAAATGAAAATAAACAAAACACAGTATAATAAACCCAAGACGTTTCGTTATCACTCACCATTTATTACAGGAACAAGAAAACATCTTCCCTAATCTTAAGAAATCACACCGCCCCAAAACCTCATGGTATACGTCAATCCCACGTAGTATATAAATTCACCTGCCCAGAGGAGGACTGTACGCCCCTATCTACCTACGTGGGAAGGACAACTACCACCCTGTCCAGAAGAATCACCCTTCACCTACAACAAGGAGGACCGAAACAACACCTTTGGACCCACCACAGACGCCATCTCGACAGGGAAACCATGGTACACAACACAGAAATCGTCGCAGAGGAGAAGGACCTCCAACGTTTGACCATTTTGGAGGCTGTAATCATAAAAGATTCACAACCCATTATTAATGTACAAACAAATGATTTCTCCCTCCTCCCCAGCATGAAACCTACACGTAGGAGACATTTGTTCACCAAAATACAACCACCAGATCTTCCAAATATAAAATGAGCGTGGTACGTGCTTATGTCACTAGAGCCTTTAAAATTTCTTCCAATTGGCTCCTCCTCCACCAAGAACTAAATAGAGTGAAACATCCTTACTAATAATGGATTCACAATGACAGACATCGACAAAGAGATTAAAATTAATATGGAAAAAGCCAATAGCAACAATATCAAGGTAGATAATAAGGTGAATAAATTAAACATTTTTTACCAAAATACAATGTCCCCTGCATACAAAACAGATGAAAAAGTACTAAAACACATAATATACAAGAACTGTAAACCCATAAAACAAGAGGATAAACTGAATTTAATTATTTATTATCGCAATCCAAGAACTTCGTCTCTTGTTATGAAAAATAATATGACTGCCACTAGAGACAAATTAAAACAAGACCACGTTGTGTATTTGTACTCATGCAATCTTAACAAAGACGGTGTGCTTTGCAACGAAGAGTACATAGGCCACACAACGCAAACATTAACACAAAGACTGACATTTCACATGCAAAACGGTGCTATCAAAAATCACATCACAAAAACACACAACACTATCATATCACGAGACCAATTAAACGAAAACACAGTCATAATTTCAAAAACCAACGACAAAAGAAAATTAAAATGTTTGGAAGCAGTTTTGATAAAAAACCATATGCCAAATATCAACATCCAGCAAAACATGTGCGGACATTTGGAACTTTTCGGGGCATCCCACGTCGCGCCACGAAGATGAAAAGTCCGGCAACACTCTTGCACCACCATCTCTCCTAGTATTTCACATTTTGTAACTTTTTGTATTTATAAGCATGTATGTATCTTTAGAAAATAAAATTTACCAGAAGATGCCTAAGGTATAGGCGAAACGTCGTGAAGTTCTAGTTTTCATTTCCAGAATGGACTCCATCGGAAATATTATTTATCATTTACCAAGTTCTAAGAAGAGAATAATTAGAAGAATTGAAAGTG
>NC_134791.1:55929331-55939331 GCF_046742065.1 Oratosquilla oratoria
CAATTACAGTTATCGATAAGTAAACGTTTCACGCGGTGATAAGAAAAGAAAATGATTGAAATGATCTGAAATATGAAACCAAACTAAACAATAAGTATGAACGTGTCCTTCAATTCGTATTTTATCTTCTAGATGAAATGTAAGAAGTAATTCAAAAGAAATATATAAATCATACTCAAATCTTTATTTCATTTATTCTTTTGATTCTTATATTGTGTTAAGTTCTGCTTTTATATATTTCACTGATAGTTTATTGGCACCAAAATCCACTTATTAGAAATGAATTATGTACAAGGTGGAACAAATGTCTTGTTAGCCCTACCAATAGAGGTATAAGTATTATAGTAATACAAAATACATGTCCTAGATTCAGTTTATTTACTGTAAGAACGATAGAACAAAATAATAATTTGTGTTCCCATCGCAGCATAGCCATCTTCGGTGAAGCTGGTTTGCCGAATCTCTCAGTGACGTCATGTCGCACAGTCCCCACGGTCTTGCCTTGGGAACCTAGACTGCTATTTTGTTCTATTGTTCTTACATTAAATAAACTGAATCCAGGACATGCATTTTGTATTACTGTAATACTTGTATCTCTATTGGTAGAGGTAACAAGACATTCGGACCACCCATTAGATCAGACTTCAAAAGGTGTTTTGCTCTGCGACGGAGAATAAGGTTAAAAAGTGGAGTCTCCCAGCGTCCGTTTGGAATTGATCCAAGGTATCTTCACGAGCTATTCTGGGCAATGCGAACCTGATATGTAAATCGACTTTGAAAAGATACAAGTACTCTTGATCGTACACGACACAAACCAGTGCTGTATATAACCCTTTCACTGCTATCCATAACTTGTATACTTGTTCTGGATGTCGTCAGGCGATTTTATTCAACTCAGGGAATCCCCCCTCAGGTGGAACAAAAGGGTTGGATGGACGAGGAGTCCTCGGGTTGTCAGGGGCAAGTGGCGGTCACCGATTATCGTTGCTACACACAAGGAGGTGAGGAAGGACGTGTAAATAGAATATTATATATCAAATATGAAAGGACCAACACAAGTTTATACAACGGCACGTATACATTGCCTTAATAAATTATTATGATTACAGTTAGGATAACTATATTGTATATATATACACTGCGTGTTCGTTTGCGTGGGTATCCGAGATTTCATATGTGTGTTCTTTATGAACCGTGCAAGTACATCTGTCTGCCAATTCTTATCTGATCGTTATGTTGTTTTCATTCAGGCAAAATTTCATTAAAATGAATAAGTGATCAAGCTTGCACAGTCCTTCACATTCATTAGTCACTCCATAATTTTTATTTATTTATTCATTAATTTATTTATTTATCTACTTATTTATATATATCTATTTCATTCATTTATTCACTTATTCATATCTATTTATTCTTTTATTTATCTATCTATTTTTATTTATTTATTTTTCTTATTTATTTATTCATTTATTAATTGACTTATTTTTATTTATCTATCTATTTATTTTCTATTTACTTATTTATTAAAATTTATCTATCTATCTATTTATTCATTTATTTATCTATTTATTTATTTTCTTATTTTCATTTATTTATTTATTTATTTATCTATTTATTTATTTATCTTTTTTTTTTTTTTCTCACCTTGGTATGGACCGAAAGGCCTCCTATTGGTACATTCTATCAGTGCAACACATTTCAGCTCATTGTATCATTAGTGCACCTCCTTTGTCACGCTGGGCCCGTTCTTTCTTGCCTTCGTGATTACTTTGGTCATGATTACTCGCCCAACACATCTCTGCTTCATCTATTCGGAGTATTCAGCCTTTGTAACTCTGTCGATAACCTTCTCTAATTTCATTAATTTCCTTGAGGTATCCACCGCCACTCCCAATTGTTTTGCATTAGAATTCTGCTTCCTCCTTGGGCCCCTTTCACACTTGGCAACTAGTGACCATCACTAGTGGCGGTCACTAGTTTCCTAGTTTGAAAGTCTCGGGCAACTTCAAGCAACCAGTGACTGTCACCGAGTTGTGGAATCCTTTCTCATCATCTCATTAGTGGGAAGAATGGCATCAATGGAGGAGGTGCTTCTTCTGTTGGCTTTGCTGGTCAAGAAAAAGAAACGGTCGGTGACGGCAACTGCCAGTGATGGCCACATGTTACCGGAGTGGGCAACAGCCATAGCCTGTTGCGCAACCGGGCAACCGCAGTGACGTAGTGTGAAAGGCTCAATTTAAGATAATGGTAGGCAACTAGTGATGGTCACTAGTTGCCCTTACTTAGGGCCTAGTCACACCAAGCTCACGACCCGTTTTCAACCACCGGCGACCAGTTGGTCGCCGGCCAGTTGCAGGTAGTCTTTGGAAGTCGCTTATAGTCGGTAATAAGATAGATAAATAGATAGATCGATAGACAGATATATTACAGCACACACTGAATGGTTCCCAGTACATAGTTTTTCATCTTATCAACCACATTAACTTTTTCCATTTCAGTTCCATATATACAGTAGGTTTTGTGTCCATGATCAATCGCTTGATTTTCGGTCGAAGGTGGTCAGAAATAGGTCGTAAGCTTGGTGTGACTGGAGGAGGGGGGGGTATTCTCTCCCTCATCTTGTATTTTCTTTCTCTATCCTACCATACATACATACACACATACATACATACATACATACATACATACATACATACATACATACATACATACATACATACATACATACATACGTACATACATACATACATACATACGTACATGCATACATACATACATACATACATACATACATACATACATACATACATACATACATACATACATACATACATACATACATACATACATACATGCATACATACATACATACATGAATACACATACATACGCATATACATGCATACATACATAGATACATACATGCATACATACATGAATATATACATACATACATACATACATTCATACATACATACATACATACATACATACATACATACATACATACATACATACATACATACATACATACATACATACATACATACATACATGCATACATACATACATACATACACACACACATACATGCATATATACTTAAATACTTACATGCATACATACATATACATATATACATACATATATACATACATACATACTTTCATACATACATTCGTGGTTTGGGTTTTACACATTTATTCCCATATAAAAATGACTTATCCAGCCTGACAGACTTACACGTACACTGGTACACATGTAAGCACCCATATGCTTACACGTAGCAAGACACGTCCTCACACAAACACAAAGATACTTACACAGGTATACAGTATGTGGAAATCGAGGTCAACTTACTTCTCTACTCTGGACTGCCACAGTTATACAAAATGCATAGAGTAACTCTCAACGTAGCTGAGCATCAAAGTGAACTAAATAATGTAGGTGTCTTACACGCATGGGAGACGAAGAGGACAAAGCAAGAAAAAATAAACTTGTCTGATTATAAACGGTGACAAATACAATCACTGCGAACAAGATTGTACAGAGTGAAGCCATGATCCCATGTAACAGCACTGTAGGCTGTGTAGAATTCGAGGGTGAGGTCGATATAGTTAACAATAAATGTCAGAGCAGGGAACTAGTTTGTTCATAAACGTGGAAAATAAAGAAGACTATAGTAACGGGAGGAAGACTGTAAATAGCATGAAGTGAACCTAATACAGGTAATTGGGATATAGTTAATGGGAAATGGAACCTAACTGTAACTAACGAGAGACGTTATGGTTGGGGTATATCAGCCTGATACAGTGTGGAATGGTGAGCGTATAATCTCCAACACATTCATAACTCCGGAAGCAAATTAAGATGCACGGTCGGATGAGTCACACATTTACTTTGCAATACCACTATACAGAAACGTGTAACCATCAGAATTGCCACATCCCACCAACACACTGTAATATATTGCAGAGTATCAGGTTAATATATTCTCAATTGTACATCCAAGAAACTGAGTAATATATGGCGAGATCCGATAATTTTATGATTCGAATATACGAGTGCCCGATAGCAGTGGGTTCGAATCCTGCATGTGACTGTCATAAAATTATCGGATTGATGTCGCTGTTACTAGCGAATTTCTCTCATATGGCGAGATATTTACCGATATCAAGAAACAATACTTAGTCATTGATAGCTACATCCAGTAGGAACAAGAATGTTTGTTTTGGGTTGGTATTGACAGCATTAAGGGCATTCACTACAGCTAGTGATAGTTTATGAACAGGAAATAAGAGTGTATTTAGTAAGTCTGAGATATATTTGGTCAAAGTACAAACCTTTCTATAAGGACAGATTTATAACCAGGGGACGGAACCGTAGATGAAACGTAAGATCGGAATATAGAACGAAATAGAAACGAACGAACAGGAACATATAGCAACATATAGCAGATTCGAGGGAGTTCTAACTCTAAAACAGGACTGATAGTTAACAGAGTTAGGCTACACGGGAAAATATATAGATCGCAAGGAGATTACCTCCTCCCAAAACATAGC
Source organism: Oratosquilla oratoria (assembly GCF_046742065.1). NCBI lineage: Eukaryota > Metazoa > Arthropoda > Malacostraca > Stomatopoda > Squillidae > Oratosquilla > Oratosquilla oratoria. The sequence goes on from NC_134791.1 coordinate 55,933,894, forward strand.
CTTAGCTAGTGAAAATGAAGCATACATATGCCAACGGCTTTTCCCCCTACACGGGGGGTAGCGAAAAAGAAAAAGGTCTAGAAACCACTCCCACCCATTCCATTTCCTATATATTCCACTCCCTTCCACCCTCCTCCCTCCCTCTTATCTTGGCACCTCCTGGATGACAGGTCATCCCTGCATCCTTACTACTGCCCTGGGTCAAAAGCAGTGACACAAGACACAGCACATCCACATCAAGGCCGCTTCATAAATTCGGCGACCCCTCCTCTCCGATGAATAAACTATGACCGAAAATTAAAATATTTTTATTGCAGACCATTAATCTCTTTGCTACCAAGAGCATACCACGGAGATGAATAGATTAGGCTGATGGCGGCCAGGGCAAGGAAAAGCGCGACCCACTGCCTGGAGGAATATCGTCAGCCTCATAAAGAAAGTGCCTAAGTCATTTGTCCAACTTTTCAGGAATTCGAAAAAAAAATCGTTTTCTATTTTATAAATGTGCGTAATGTTCCTCCTAACGTAGTTTTAACCTACTCAGACACTAAATAAAACATTGGGAATTGAACCACAAGGAGCACTGAAAATTTTATTAAAAAAAAAAAATCCAGAAATTGACGAAAAATGACTTAGGCAATTTCTTTACGAGGGTGACGATATGTATTTGTCGGAAATAACCAGCCCTTGTATTCTTGAGAACAATATCACATCGATGATGTGAAGCCTTGGGGAAGAAGAGAGTTCACAAAGGTATCAGAATGGAGGAGTAGTAAGTTAAGAGAAATAAACGTCATTTTTTGAACAGAGATTGGTCATCTATCATAGACATGCTGTATGACTCCGATCCGTAAGGGTGCCATAGTTACGAGTGAAACGGTGCGATAGTAATTGAATAAAAGGAGGAAATCCACCCGGTACAATCTTATGAGGTGTTCCATGACCTTTGCGAAAGAAGAGGTCAACGGAATGATGTCATCCACGTCCAGGGTCATTAGGCCTTTAGCAGCCAAAAGGGTAACACGAAGACGAAAATAATTAACTTGGTCAAAGTTCCTCCTGGGAAAGCATAAGAGTCTGCTTAACCCCAGAACCACATCGCTGTTTTTGACGAACGCGAACCACATCGACGGGAGAATTTTACCCTTTTTTGGAAAATAAAAAAAACATGCTTAACTTCAAAACAGGTTTATCATAAAATAAACATTGAAAGAGTAACTCTTAAACTTTAGAATGATGACATGTAAACTTAATTAGTACTTTATGTTAATCCTGTACGTGATTTAATGTAAAGTAAGGTAAAATCACTAAACGAAAAGTGTGTGCATGCGCGCGGGAGAAAATCTCCCTGCGGTGTGGTTCTAGGGTTAACCATAAGCTTACCGTGCCGTTGCTGTAAATACTTGTCCTTCGAATCCCAGGAAAAGTATCAAAAGGGCTGTATATTTATACTGCAGAATGAAGTGCAAATCTTAATACGAAAAAGACCTGATCTAGGCTGGAGAGAAGACCTTAGAGCAAGGGTTCTCAGCCTTACTTGGCCCATTCACCCCTTTCACCATTTGTCTGAATGTCATTCCCCCCTCCTTTCCAAGATTGCCTGTTTCAAAAAGTGCATTCTAAATAATATGCAAATATTACTAAAAACCCTTTTATTTTTTCCAAATTAGTATATATTTTTCCCATATTAGTATAATTCCAGCCCAGGTGACAGGCCAGATAGGCCAAAACCTATAATTGCTTTCCTCACCCCGTAAACTGACTGTGGTCACAATTCACTCCCAGAAAACCCAAAATTCCCCCCTGGGGGTGAATTTCACCCCTAATGAGAACCCCTGCCTTAGAGGCTATAGATGGTTCCAAGACAGAGTAATACACAATAAGAGCAGGATTACAGGGTAATAAGCAGAAGCTCACCGGAACATGAACGAAGGAAAGGGACGACAGGTGACTAAAGAAGACGGCAGATGGCAAGAAGAGGTCTTGTCGTGTTCCCGAAGTCGTGTGCGGCGTGAGAAGTGCCGCTCAACTTCCTGTCCGCCTCGCTTCATATTTTTTTGTTTTCTTGTGATCCATTTTTTCTTTCTCCCCTTTCTTTCGGCGCATCTCTGTGTCCTACAAGCTCCATTGTCAAGTAACGGTTATTGTCTGGATATAACGTTCGCCTGCCTCTGTCCTTTTCACTAGCGGAAAGGTTTTTCTGGGACTCTTGAATGTTAATGCGAGTCTTCCTGACATGGCAGTCTATCTTGGACAACCAACCCCAACCCCTCCGTTCTCCTTATTTCTTCTCCTTCGGGGCGCCCCGCCAAACCCAGATTCCTTTTTTTTTTTTTTTTTTTTTTGCTTCTTCTTCTTCTTCTTCTTCTTCTTCTTCTTCTTCTTCTTCTTCTTCTTCTTCTTCTTCTTCTTCTTCTTCTTCTTCTTCTTCTTCTTCTTCTTCTTCTTCTTCTTCTTCTTCTTCTTCTTCTTCTTCCTCTTCTTCTTCTTCCTCTACTTCTTCTTTTTCTTCTTCTTCTTCTTCTTCGCGTTCATCTTCTCCTTCTTCTTCTTCTTCTTCTTCTTCTTCTTCTTCTTCTTCTTCTTCTTCTTCTTCTTCTTCTTCTTCTTCTTCTTCTTCTTCTTCTTCTTCTTCCAATTCTTCTTCTTCTTCTTCTTCCAATTCTTCTTCTTCTTCTTCTTCTTCTTCTTCTTCTTCTTCTTCTTCTTCTTCTTCTTCTTTTTCGCCTTCATCGTCTTCTTCTTTTCGTTTTTCTTCTTCTTCTTCTTCGCGTTCTTCTTCTTCTTCTTCGCGTTCTTCTTCTTCGCGTTCTTCTTCTTCTTCTTCTTCTTCTTCTTCTTCTTCTTCTTCTTCGCGTTCATCTTCTTCTTCTTCGCGTTCTTCTTCTTCTTTGCGTTCTTCTTCTTTTTTGCGTTCTTCTTCTTCTTTGCGTTCTTCTTCTTCTTTGCGTTCTTCTTTCTTTCACTTTTTTTTTCTTTTTTTCTATTGGTTGATGATGTTTCTCTATCACGGGTATCTCTCAAGTTCTTCTTATCAGCTATTCAGTTCTTCTATCTTCTTTGTCAATCCCCCATTTCTTTGGGGACCCAGAATCCGGCATTGTCCTTTTTGAACGTCCCTTCGTTTCTACTTTATATTTGTTACGAACCCAATTCTTTCATTCTCATGGATTGGCCTCGATTTTTTCAAACTCCTCCAGCCAATCCTTTTATACAAGACAGAACCCTCTTTTCCCTCGGGAAATCCCAATTTTTGTTCTGTACAAGACAACATTGCAATCCTTCTCATTTCCTGAAACCCTCCGTTTTCTTTTTTCTGGACGGCTCCTCCATTCTTTCTTTTCGGGCAGACTCCCCAGTGCTTTCATTCATAAGAGAAATACCATTTGTGAAAGGGCTGATCCACGTCACTTGGACTAAAGTTATCTATCAACTGCAGCCGTCTTTTGGAACTGGATCCCGACTGTCAGAAACTCAGAATCTTTACATTTTCCTTCAACGGCAAATCGCATAAGAACAGTTTCGAGCTCCCAGTGAATCAACAATGAATAAGTATTCATGAACACAGTAGAATACAAAGAATTGCTCAAACATTAATGCTAAACATATCACACAAACACACACACACAAACACACATATACATACACATACACACACACATGCACATACACATACACATACACATACACATACACATATACATACACATACAAATACACATACACATATGCATACAGAACATACATATACATATACAGTAAACATATACGCACATGTACTCGTACACGTAAACATTTACATAAACACACACACACACACACACACACACACACACACACACACACACACACACACACACACACACACACACACACACACACACACACACACACACACACACACTCACACACACACACACACACACACACACTCACACACACACACAAGCTCACATATTCTATATGTGTGTGTGTGTGTGTGTGTGTGTGTGTGTGTGTATGTGTGTGTGTGTGTGTGTGTGTGTGTGTGTGTGTGTGTGTGTGTGTGTGAGTGTGTGTGTGTGTGTGTGTGTGTGTGTGTGTGTGTGTGTGTGTGTGTGTGTGTGTGTGTGTGTGTGTGTGTGTGTGTGTGTGTGTGTGTGTGTGTGTGTGTGTGTGTGTGTGCGTCATCTATTCACAGCCACGCTCCACTCATTCCTATCTCCTGCCTTCTCCCTTCCTTGCTCAACAGACATTCCCCTCTTTCTCAGCACCTCCTGCACCCCGTCCATCCATCTCATCCTCGGTCGTCCCCTCAAGTTTGCTCTCTCCACCTCTGCCTTCATCACATCTGTTGAATAGAAATGTCTGGTCTTATCCAGAATAAAGCCCGTGAGGGAACATGTGAGTGGGGTAATGCATAGCAATCTATCTCAGGGTTTTAATATATTTTGAATGAAATCATTTGTTGCGAGAAGAAATGCCGATGGTATGCCAGAATGAGTAGAAAATGTAAAACTCCTGATGAACAATGTTCGTACTTCTGAAATAGATTTTATCTTAGCATCGATTATATCATTTTGTTCGTACCATCAGGTGCGTTGTGAAATATACGGGAAAATACGAGTATACAGTCACACGTGGGGAGGATCTTCTTGACTTTTTGTATCAATGAACTAAAGTGGTGATTCTTAACATGCATCCCAGCAAACGTCACTTTGTATGCAATCGATATACACTTGAAAATCCCATTCTATACCATTTTTTCAATTGTTCCTGAAGATTTTTAATATTTCTTTTATGCAGCTCGCCAGGTAGTCATGAATCGTTTTTTTTTTTCTGATATAATTCCAGTTGGGAAATATTTGTTTTGCGGTACGTGCGATGTCGCCGGGAACAAAAAAGGATTACAAAGGCGGAGCATGCCGACAGGAAACCTTTTGGTCCATAACTAGGTCTGATACGAAAAAAATATAATAGTGACAAATAAATAAATAAATAAACAGGCAAACAAAAATTATAACAATATAAATAATAATAGATCAAATGAATAAATGCATAGGTTTAGTTAACTGATAAACAAACAGGTAAATAGTAAATAATAATAAATTGACAGATAACTAATACAAAACTGAGAACCGTCGAACTTAAGCTTCTACACTACTGTTTCACTCTGTGCAGCTGAACGAAAGATTCAAGCGAATGAATCAGCGTGGCAGTAGACAGTAACCGAATTCAAAGAAGGAGATTCACACGCCATAGAAGCGGTTGACCGAGATAAGCTGTGACGCCGTCGATCTCGTTGGGCGCCACGATGATACTTATAAATGACAGAGCTGGGCGCGTTCCTCGTTGCGTTCCCATATGCGTTTCTTGATGCGTTAGTCTGTGCTTTTCTATATGCGTTCATCGGTGCGTTCCTATATGCGTTAGTCTGTGCATTTCTATATGCGTTCCTC
>NC_134791.1:55944331-55946831 GCF_046742065.1 Oratosquilla oratoria
AAACGCACGCTCATACCAAGATTTACTCGTCAAAAATATAGATAGATATGGCAACACCGCGTGTGTTGTGGTGCCATGTTATCTGTTCTTGAGGAGTATTTATATGTAAGGGTGTTGATGCGTCTTGGGTCACTCCGACCTGTTCCTGATGAGGTTAAATGTATTTTCACCGAATGGTCAATAGTGTTGCGACAGTTTCATCGGACGACATGAAGAACCATTACCCCAGACTTCGACAGGGCGACAATTTTTCATGTGGGCTATCCTAGTGCGACATTTCTTCATGTGGGTTATCCTAGTGTGACAATATTTCATGCGGGCCATCTTGGGTTTACGATTCTTCGGTTGCATAAGTTGATGACAATAAGCATAACCTTCATTCAACCTAACCTAACCTAACCTAGACTTTTTCTACTATTGATATTCGGCGTACTGGAGTGACAATTCTACGGGTGGGATCTCATGGTGTGATGATTCTTCATATGATCTTTCATCTCAGCAACTATCATCTTTAAGTGATACTATTTGCATTAGTAATCAAGTAATTTTAGTGCTTCTCATATTACACATTGTGATGTGTAGTGCAGTCTCAATATTTGACAACAGACTCAGAAAATTTACGTTCTGTAAATCGTCACGAGTCTGTATTTTGTTTACTTATGTTACAAAGAGAATATCACTTACAGACGTTTGCTTTCACTGACATACGAATTAGAATAATTTACACACTAGTACATGTTATCAAAGTGCTGAAGGTCTTGCTTGCTCAACTATGCAATAATGATAAAGTCGAATGACATTCTTTTGGCATCTGAGGGACAGCACCATAAGTTATGTATTTACTAATCTATTTATTTGTTTTTATTCGTTTATTCGTTTATCTGTTCATTTATTCATTTACCTATTTATCCATTCATTTCTGTACTTATTAATGAATTTTTGTATTCAATTATCTAGTTAGTGAACTATTTCTTTCTTTCTTTGTCTATTTATTCATTCGTTTGATACAGATATTTTGGAATCTCTGAGAGTATGATGCTTTTCGAAAACATATCAGAATATTGTAATATCAAGATTTCGTTCCCAGTTTTGGAAGTTTCTGAAATCAAGAGATTTCATCCAGAAATAAATATCTGCATTTCAATGTAAAAATAACCATGAAACATGTACATAAGAATACGCAGCGATTAGGCGCCATCTTTTGATAGATAGGAATCACACAAATGCAAACAAACCAATTAATTTCTTCTGTACCGTGACTCAACGAACGTTTCAACTGAGAAACTGATCCAGATTTGAAAATGGTCTTGATCGATGTAGACCCATCCAAGCCTGAAGCCACCACATAGCCATATGATAGCATTGCCAGAAGTCTGCTGGGCCTAAAGTTATATAGTTTAAGTATTGAAAATGGGTTTCAGGAAGAATGGCCGAGGATCAACACAAATATCTGCTCTGAGGTACATATCGGCACTGAGAGAGCATAACACATGTTAGGCAGGCAGCAAAGAGGAAAGCCGCCAGTCAGCTTCAGAGAAAGGTGAGAGGGAGAGGGCAAGGAAAGAGAGATTCTGATTCTCAGGGCTGAAGCTGAAATATATGAATGGTCAGTCCACCTCAGTTTTTCAGAGGAGTTCTTTTGTATATACACTTTTCTATTTTCAATCACTTGTCTATTCATTTATTTAATCATATACATATGTATCTATCTATTCATTTATTTATTTATTTATCTATCTATTCATTTATTTATTTGTTTATCTATTTATTTGTTTCATCTATTATCTATTTATTTATTTATTTGTTTAAGGACTATTGGAACTTTCTTCTTGTAATGTGGATGGTGCAATCCAGGCATGTCTGTCTCATTATGGTAGGAAATATAGAAAATGGGATCCCGGATTCCTCGCTTTGACCCATTTAGTCTCCCACAGGAACTCGGTGGCAGCATTCTTACCCCACAACTTAGGAGCATGAAGGGCTAAAGAGTGTTTATTTTGTCTTTTTCTTCTAAATCGTAGACCACTCACACTCAGAGGTATTTGAGCTTTACTGCTGGTGTTATCTAGTCTAAGTAAAATCGTCTGGCTTTGAACCAGAATAAAATCAGTGAAGACGAGTGTAAGATAAGACAGTCTCTTACACAGTCAATTCTACACAAGAAGTTGCTCAGGAGTGGATAAAGCATCCACCTGTACCCCATGTGTTTATATAACTGGCCAAGTACCTTTCAGAGATATAAAACTGTATGTTAGGAAAAGATGCATCATATAGCGTAATGCCCAGAAACATAAACCCCGGAAAATATTATAAGAAATAGACGAAATGAAACAAGATAACATAGAATAGACACTAAAATTAAACACGGTTAACAAAAATTATATGAAATTGATTATGAAATAAAATAAATCAAATAAAACCGATTACATAAGTAAATAAAGAATTGGTGAAAATAAGGGAGAGGAGCAATATCTTCAGCCAAAGTCATCTCACCTCCTCA
>NC_134791.1:55954331-55956831 GCF_046742065.1 Oratosquilla oratoria
AGAAATGTTGAGAAATATTGTTACTGTGTCTCTGTATTTGACCCAAGATGGCAACTTTAGCCAAAGGGGAAACCCAAGATATTTTCTGGAAGGCACAAATATAATGGAAAAGGCTTCCAGAACATTTTCGCGATATCAGGTGTCCGCTAACGGCCATGGCCCTTTATCGGACACGGGAGAGCTGAATAAGTCCAATCTACTTACTAAAAAGGACTCTAAAATCCCATTCACTTATGAAGGACAGAGGCGACAAAGGCCTGATACTTCTGAGGTAGAGCTGAATAAGTCCAATCTACTTACTAAAAAGGACTCTAAAATCCCATTCACTTATGAAGGACAGAGGCGACAAAGGCCTGATACTTCTGAGGTAGAGCTGAATAAGTCCAATCTACTTACTAAAAAGGACTCTAAAATCCCATTCACTTATGAAGGACAGAGACGACAAAGGTCTGATACTTCTGGGACAGAGGATCTTTTCTACTCCTGACAAGAATCGCCTGGCGCCAGTCAAGTAAAGTAGTAAATCTGGGATGCCCAGCAGAGACGAACCAAACGCAATGTGTTTGTCAAAAGTAGAGATCCTGAAATAATGCATAAGTGAGGGCCCAGAAAAAATATCCCTAGATATTACAGCAATGAGTGTAGAGATGACAGGAGACTATATTCTGTATTATATTGCCTTTCCCATGCAATAATGCATGTATACATGCATATTTTCATATAAATAGAATATATACATATACATATACATATACATATACATATACATATACATATACATATACATATACATATACATATACATATACATATTCATATACATATACATATTCATATACATATACATATACATATACATATACATATACATATACATATACATATACATATACATATACATATACATATACATATACATATACGTATACATATATATATGTATGCATACACACACAAACACACACACACACACACACACACACACACACACACACACACACACACACACGCACACACCAATCTCTGAATGCTCTCTTCTCTCCTACAACCTTCTTTGCTTTATCATCCCACCACTCACTACCCTTCCTTCTATAGTATTTCCTTCTGTTCTCCTTATTCCAGACACCATTTCTGCAAACCTTATGACTCCCTCTTTAAACCATCCCAATTCCTCCTCCACTCCTAGTTTTACTCTATCCTTCACTCTCTACTACTCCTCTCTCATTTTTTGTACTCCTTTTCTTTCTCATTTAAGCAGTTTACTCTAAGCACCTTCCCACCTCCTCTCCTTTTCCTCCTTCTCCATACATCCTCCACTCTCAACTTACGTTCCACCGAAAAAGGATCTGATATTGATATTCCCCCATTCTCTTCCCTAAGAACATATACATCCAAAACTCCTGCTTTTCTCCTGGTTACCGCTATATAGTCCATTAAATCCTTTATTTACCACCCTTCCATGCACCACCCTCTCCCATAAAAAAAATGAAAGAAAAATAGTTGAAAAAGATTGAGAGATTTTTGAGCTATGATCAGAGATCAAGTGCCATCCTTTCGGAGTTGGATTTTCGGATGACGATGAGGGGCCTGGTGGGATCTAAAGAGAAATGATGGTGAAATGACTCCCTCCTACGTCTGATTGAATATCATTTAGGACTTAAGTGAACATATTTAAAGTTATAAGTACCCGTGAGGGCAGGACTAAGACTATAAAGTGCATTTTCATTAATATCTATTAGTCCACAAGGGAAAAAAGATCGCCCTAAAATGTATAAAATATTTTGGCCTTAGACTACAATCCTGAAAGTTGGCAAATCAGTTTGAAAAAATCAATTAACATAAGGGCTCTTTTATACTGAATCAAATCAATGGTCAATTTACCTCCACCCCTACTCCTATATTCCCTTCTACATAAACCTGTCCACTTCCTCTCCCCGTAAGACTTACTTCTACCTTTGCCATCCTCATTCATTGTACATTTCAATATTCAAAAGAAACACTTGTACATTAAAACTAGGAGCGATAGAATAGAGTTGAAAAAGAAACGTTTATCAGTATAAGAAGAACAAAACAGACTTAAATTAAACACGGAAGAAATTATTTGAAAAAGGTAAAATCCCTACTTGTATGGATAAGATTATATATTTGTTTATAACAGCAATGGATACATATTTAAAGGCAAAGATAAGTCTGTTTTAAGAAATAACTTAGACTTTTTCTTTTCAAATGCCATATTTCAATCAATAATTGGAGCTGTAGATGTCTGCAGTGTAATGAAAACCTCAACAAATAAGTTGGTTTTAGTTCTGATAATAATAAAACGATGAAGATTCTTGAAGAAAGAGGGACTGTCGTCCTGGGATAGCTCACAGTAATCTAAGCCAAGTTTAATTTCAAAAACTTGATTTAGAAAAAAAATAGGAATGGGTACAGCTTGCTCGACAATTTGTAGCTAAAAAACAAACAGAGATACTCGGCTAGAGAGCTTAGGGAACGACAA
>NC_134791.1:55966831-55979331 GCF_046742065.1 Oratosquilla oratoria
GTAGTGCAGGCGAGAACTCTAACCACAGTGCCACGAGGTGTGTGTGTGTGTGTGTGTGTGTGTGTGTGTGTGTGTGTGTGTGTGTGTGTGTGTGTGTGTGTGTGTGTGTGTGTGTGTGTGTGTGTGTGTGTGTGTGTGTGTGTGTGTGTGTGTGTGTGTGTGTGTGTGTGTGTGTGTGTGTGTGTGTGTGTGTGTGCGCGCATGTATGTGTAGGCCCTACTTGGCATGCGAGGTTCGTGCTTCTTGGCGCTGTATTTTTCAATTAGAAATGTTCATCGAATAAAAATGCGTTTCTCAAGCGGAGACTGCTCTCATGTGTAGAAGGCAGAGCGAGAACCTCCTGAGGGAAAGGTGCTCCTTGGGTATAAATCCTTTTCTATACTTTCTTGAACAAATGTTTATATTGGGCGCAGTTCTTCCCAGAGTGGAAGTGGTTCTTGAACAGGAATGTTCCTCAAGTAGAGATGCTGATCAAACCAAGGTATCGCTTTGGTACTGTTCCCCCCTCAGACTGAGGTTCTCTTCTGTTCTGGAGCCAGAGGGGCGTGTGTGTGTGTGTACACATACACACACACACACACACACGCACACACACACACACGCACACGCGCATATATATACATATATATATATATACATATATATATATTATATATATGTATATATATAAATATATATATATATATATACTTATATATATATATACATATAATTTTTATGACCGATGACCGAAGGCAGTGGGTTCGAATCCTACATGCGAATGTCATAAAAATTATCAGATTAATGTTAGTTAATAGTGAATTTCGCTCATGGTTACAATGGCGAAAGCGTGAAAGGGATTTGTTCCGATCCTTACCCTTTGCCACTAGTGGGCTTGGGCCTTGTGTAAAACAGGAACTGGGGTCGTAGATTAGTGATCTTTCCTATCCTCGGGAATCAGATCGATTCCAGGTTTCAAGGTCTTTTATAGTCTCTGTGGAAGGACGGGTAAAGGCTGTGTTAATGTAATTATACGGTGCCCGAAAGCAGTGGGTTCGAATCCTACATGCGACTGTCATAAAAATTATCATATATATATGTGTATACATATATATATGCATGTGTGTGTGTGTGTGTGTGTGTGTGTGTGTGTGTGTGTGTGTGTGTGTGTGTGTGTGTGTGTGTGTGTGTGTGTGTGTGTGTGTGGTGTGTGTGTGTGTGTGTTTTTGTGTGTGTGTGTGTGTGTGTGTGTGTGTGTGTGTGTGTGTGTGTGTGTGTGTGTGTGTGTGTGTGTGTGTGTGTGTGTGTGTGTGTGTGTGTGTGTGTGTGTGTGTGTGTGTGTGTGTGTGTGTGTGTGTGTGTGTGTGTGTGTGGGTGTGTGTACCGAACACTTTCATTGAAACTATTCCAGAAGTGGCCGAGATACGGGTTTTCCAGTTAAGTTTACTAGTAAAGGATAGAATGAGAGTACCTGGACGGGCGAAAAGAACAATTCGTATGCCATCAAAGAGGAGGAGATGGGAGGTTATTTCGAGTGGACAAAGCAGAGACCCTGATATTTGGTAGCACTGGTAGACATCAAATTTTCAGTGCCCCAATTGATATAGACTACAGCTCCTTCGTGACTGGAAGGGTATCATGGAAATAAGAGAAATGGCATGGCGGTAGACAGGATGAAAGGAAAAGTGCTACTTAGTACGTAAATGTGTTTGTGTTCAAACAAGCCTCAATAGCTCGCACCCGGACACCTAGATCCGAACCCTCATATCCAGACTCAAGCAGATGCTCTATTTAGACAACAAAGCCCATTCTGGCCCTTCCCTTTCCCGCCATCTGGTGCCATCTGCAGAAATGACAATCTATTTCTCAGTACTTTGCGTTTGTCTCACCCGGTACAGGATAAGTATTTGGAGCTGAGGAGGGCAGTGAGGAACCACGTCTTCGGGGAGCTCCGGAGAGGGACATGCCCCAGTAGGCCCTAATAAGGCCGAAAAACCCCAACACAGATCTCCACAAGAACTTGGCATTATCAAACAATATTCCTCCAGCCTCGACCTAGCCCTCGTCCAATGTCCAGCCGAATCTCAGACAATGTTTTTCCAAATTCCATCCTGCCCTTAGCAAAGCCTTAGCCAAACATTAGTCACGCCTCTCCCAAGCCTCGGCACAACCTCAGATAAGCCTCATTTAAGTTTCAGTCAACCCTCGACCAAGCATTAGCTAAGCCTTAGTCAGACTTTAGCCAAGCCTCAGTCAGGCTTTAGCCAAGCTTCAGTTAGACTTTAGCCAAGCCTCAGTCAGGCTTTAGCCATACTTTAACAAAACTATAGCCAAGCTTTGGCCAAACCTCGTTTAAGTCTCGGTCAAATCCCCACAGGTACCACCAAACATTAGCTAGCCCCTACCATGCCCCAACAGACCATGAATCCTTCCTTCTTCATGAAGAAGCCCCTCTAAGCACTGTCAGGAAACAGGAACCTCTGCCAGAAACTGAGAAGAAACGAAGAGTCTCTTCAAATTCCCTTAACCCTTTTGATGAGAAGAATTTCTCTCAGATGAATGAAAATATCGAAGAAGCCCCTCTAAGCACTGTCAGGCTACAGGAACTTTTGCCAGAAACTGAGAAGAGACGAAGAGTTTCTTCAAATTCCCTTAACCCTTTTGATGAGAAGAATTTCTTTCAGATGAATGAAAATATCTGGTGGCAGACAGAATAAACGAGAAAAGTCGACGACGCAACGAAAAGGGTTTTAAGTGTTTTAATCCAGTCCCAATTAACCCTCTTGCAGTAAAAGGATTTTCCATCAGGTGAATAAAATCACCTGGCAGCAGCTTCAATAAACGACTAAGTCGTCTGATGCAGCTAACGGTTTAAACTTAATAAAGTTTAGCCAAGAGATCCTAAGCCCCAATAAACCCTTTCAACTTATGTAAGTCCCCACGAAAGCGCCAAGCAAATATATATATATATATATATATATATATATATATATATACATATATATATGATAAATATATATATACATATATATATATATGTATATATATATGTGTGTGTGTGTATGTGTGTGTGTGTGTGTGTGTGTGTGTGTGTGTGTGTGTGTGTGTGTGTATCACAGTAAAGTAATGTCGTAGCACTTTAGTAAAAAAACTTTTATCCCACCGTCGGAAAAGAAGACACTAATGTCGAAAATTCTGTATATTTCGATCACTAACTGTGATCCTCTTCAGCAGAATGAGTACATAGTAGAAGACGTATACATATATACAAAAAATATGAGGTAAGAATTAGTAACAAGGGGAGAGCGGAGCGTCGGTCACGTAACCTGAGCTCTCCCCCTTGTTCCTACCTCTCACCTCACATTTTTTGTATATACAAAGTATGTATATGTCTTCTGCTATATACTCATTCTGCTGAAGAGAATCACAGTTAGTGATCGAAATATACAGAACTTTCGACATTAGTGTCTTCTTTTCCGACGGTGGGATAAAAGTTTATGTATATATATATATATATATATATATATATATATGTGTGTGTGTGTGTGTGTGTGTGTGTGTGTGTGTGTGTGTGTGTGTGTGTGTGTGTGTGTGTGTGTGTGTGTGTGTGTGTGTGTGTGTGTGTGTGTGTGTGTGTGTGTGTGTGTGTGTGTGTGTGTGTGTGTGTGTGTGTGTGTGTGTGTGTGTGTGTGTGTGTGTGTGTGTGTGTGTGTGTGTGTGTCTGTCTGTCTGTCTGTCTGTCTGTCTGTCTGTCTGTCTGTCTGTCTGTCTGTCTGTCTGTCTGTCTGTCTGTCTGTCTGTCTGTCTGTCTGTCTGTCTGTCTGTCTGTCTGTCTGTCTGTGTGAGAGAGAGAGATACAGAGTAGACAACTAGGTCTCCTCAAAAGTTTCCATTTGAGTCTAAACCCTACAAGACCCCTCCAGGCCCCATCTTGACGTATCAGACCTTACCAAGCCCCCTTCAAGCCTCCTTCTCCCCCACCACCACCACCACTTCGCCCCACGCCCTCTCGAAGGCATCTTTCCATCGTGGCAGTAGCAGCTGTTCCCAATTCTTAACTCCAAGTGGGCTGCCATTCAGGCTGACAATAACCTTGGGTGTTGGATCGTCCCTTTGGCTGACAGTTTCTCCTCCTATTTCAGCCTTCTGTCTTTTTAAGACATCTTTTTCTAGTCTCCGTCCTGTAATCTGTCTATCTGTCAGCCTGTCTATCTGCTGTCTGTTTTTTCTGTATACATGCTTGTGTGTTTGTCTTTCTGTCTGTATTTATATATACATATATATCTTCTTATCTGTCTATCTGTCTATCTGTCTGTCTGTCTGTCTGTCTGTATATCTGTCTTTCTGTGTGTCTATCTGCCTGTCTGTTTTTTTTATACATGCTTGAATGTGTGTCTTTCTGTCTGCATTTATATATACCTATATATCTTCTTATCTGTCTGCCTGTCTGTCTATCTGCCTGTCTGTGTGTCTATCTGCCTGTCTGTGTGTGTGTATCTGCTTGTCTGTCTCTCTGTGCGTCTGTTTATCTGACTGTCTTGTCTGTTTTCAATCTATTGTATCACAATTTGTTACCTGTTTAGCAGCGGAATTGCTTAAATTGTACGTCACCAAAGGGGCGCCACGGAAATGAATGAGATCGATTGGCTTGAGCCAGAGTGGATGGAAAAATATCACCCGGTATTGAAAGGGTTAACTGCTCACTCGTTTTCGTGATCGTATCAATACGTTTGTCTATTTGTCTCCTTCTCGTTGATTACCTGTCACTCTTGCATTCCTCTATCTACCCATCTATCGATCTACTTTTCTACTTCTTGATCTGTCTATTCTTGTCTACTCACGTACTACCTACCTTCTTCTACTCTACCTACCCATCAACCCTTCTGTTTGCTTTGATGACATATCTATATCTTGTTTTATCTTTCAGTCTTTGATTGATCTATCTATATTTATATTCGCCAATTGAATTTTCTGGTACAATATCGTTCTTATATAGATTGTAATTTTTCCCATTTGTAGCGTTTGCATTCGTCTCTCACTTTGTAGATACAGAGACGTGCTACCGATGACTGACTTCCTTGTTCCTCATATCCCAGTACATAGGGTATAGGTGACGTTTTGGCGGCAGCTAGGGATTTTCTGCTGTGCATGCTTCTCTAATCACGCTCATACAAAGTTAGCATTGTATTATTTTTGCAGAAAGTGTTTCCCTCGAGTGAATGAAATCACCTGATGCAATGTATGTGATAACGAAAAGGATCACTTGGATAAATTTGGGCGCTGAATGCTTTGAGGAAGATGTAGATATGTTGTTTGTGTTCTACACTGAGTTTGGAGGCGTTGAGACAAACGAAGTTGTGATTTGTGGTCTTTACTCTCCTCGTCTAGACTGAAGTATAGTCTCGGAGCATATCCCAAGGAAAACTATGGCAGTTGCTAAGGGTGATATTTACATGCATATGGTGGTTGTTGCCACAACAGTTAGCTATGTGCAATTTATTTTCTACTATCTACATCTTACTCATGTTGCTACAATGTATAATGCATGGACTGAGTATGGACTCTCAGTGTTTATGCATAGATAATTTATTTATAAATGGGAACCCATGAAAAATATATATTCCATATGCTGATTTTGCAGCTTGGCAATGTTGGACCAGGTGTCCGGCCGCTCGGCCCAGACGTTCGTGTGAGGTCAGATGCGCTTGGCCCAAATAACCGATGTGAGGTCAAACACTATAGGGGGGTCCCTTGGGAGCTCTCTGAAGACATTGGACGTTCCATCTTGCACTAAATGTGTGCGTGTGCGCGTGTGCAACAAGATATCTTTCAACTGAATAAGATCACTTGCTGGTAGTGATGACGAATACTGAGGACCAGACTGTAATGACAGAGCAAATAGTGACAACGATAGAAGAAGCTCTTATTACTTCAGTATATACTATGACGACCTTTGTAGGGTTTGCTATAGTAAACGCCATATAACTTCATTGTGGAGGTGAAGGTTGGAATTCAACCTTAACGGGGTCTCAGTCTGCAGCCATGATTATTGTAAAAGAAATAAAGAAATAAGTAATAAATAAATCAATAAATCAATAGATAAATTAATAAATAAATAGATAAATAAATGAATAGATAAATAAATAAATAAATAAATAAATAAATGAATAAATATACAAATAAATCATTGTAGCGTAAAAGGTTTAACGGATTACCATGAAAAATTACAAAAGCTTTCAGGCTGCCATAGACAACTGAGCCATAAAATTCAAACAAAAAGATAAAGGTATTTAAAACCTTGCCCAAGACTTCCAAATCAAATTAATAGCACTAAATAGTTTGAAGAGCTTACACGAAAATGAGGTAATTCCAGATTTATGATGTACGTTAAAGTTCCACATGCGAGCTGACTAGTTTACAAGAATATCATTTGATGTTTCCCTCAAAATCTACACAAAGCTGTAGTAAAAACAGTAAATGAACGTCATCACTCCATTTAATTCTCCAGTGTAAGTAAAATTGTGTTGTCTTAACTAGGAAAATTCTTTGAATGTCCTAATTGGGATATTTTCCTTAAACGGCTAGTCTTGGACATTGTCCTTCCCCCATGGATAAAGATAATTGCTTGAAAGTAAACGGCTCTAGCCTCAATAGTTGGACCTTTTACTCTTTCTTATTCTTCTTCTTTTTGTCTCCAGACGTTTAATCATTTCACAAATGTGCAGCAATTTTTTTTCATTAATTCTTTGATAACACCAGGACAAAAGGGGTGGACTTTGATACAAGTTTGTCCCTCTAACAAATAAGAATCGTCTGGTATCAGCCGGAAAACACATATGAAACACAAAGGAGCAAATTGGTTGTGTCTCAAATAATCAGTGGGAAATGATACAACTCCCCTTTCCTTCTCTGGGAATGGGGTGTTGCTTATTTACTTATTTTCTTATTCATTTGGTTATTGAAATATTTATTAACATACTTATTCATTTATTCATTTATTTATTTATCTACTTATCAGGTTACTGATTGATATATCTATATATTCAATTATCTATTCATTTATTTATTTATTTATTTATATATTTATTCATTTATTTATTTATTTATTTATTTATTTATCTATCTATTTATTTATTTGTTTTTGTATTATATATTTATTGACCTATTTATTTATTTATCTATTTATTTACATATTTGTTTATTAATTCATTTATCCATTTATGAATTTATTCACCTATCTACTTGTTCATTTATTCATTTATTCGTGTATACGAGTACATACTATTTAAATTAATTTATTCGTGTATACGAGTACATACTATTTAAATTAATTTATTCATAAACTCGAGTATATATTATCTAATGATGTATTTTTTTTTATTCATTTGCACATTTGTTTGTGTATTTGTTCATTTATTTGCTCATTTACTTGTTTATTTATTTCTTTATCTACACATTTGATTGTGTATTTATTCATTTGTTTGTTTGTCTATTTATTAATTAATTTACCTGTTTATTTGTTTGTTTATTTAGATATTCATTTTATTTATGTATTTTTTCATTGAATTATCTAATCATTTATTGATATATTTATTTAGTTATCTATTTGTTTATTTATTTACCTATTTATTTATTTATTTACTTATTTTCTATTTTCCTATTTTTCTATTTATCTATATATTCATCTATGTTTTTTCTTATCTATTTCTAAAACATATTTCGACAAAACGGCTGAGTCAATTGACATTCATTTTTTTTTTTCATAAATGCGGACAGGTGTTCTTATATAATCCCATTAAATATGAAAGTAATTGGATCAAGATCAAAGTCAGTCACCGAAAATGTGAAAATCTTTTTCTGTCGGTAACTTCATTAAGGGTTGTCCGATCTACTCCAAATTGATATTGAAATTATCCTTATCATAGTTTTCGTTTTTACTTGTATACAATGCAATGTCGGACTGAGTGGCGCAGACTCATTTTTACTTTCTTACCCTAAAAAATTCTAAAAAAAATTGTAAAGAGATGTGTAACAATGTCAACATGTAGAGTACTATGTCGTATATGAGTTATCATTTTGCGAAGAAAAAAAAATGTCTTGAATCAACACTAGTAGGTCAAACTCAAGGTTATTTTTTTAGAAGACTATAACCCGGAAACTATAGCAGATAGATACATTTTACGAATGTAAGCATATAGTGTATTGCATGTAGCATCGTATGACCTTTAACTCATCATAGCCATTCACTACAGCAGTGAACTATTCCCTGACAATGTCGTTTGCTCATAGTCGCTTCTTGTTATTAGTTTATTTGTTCATTTTTCCGACTTTCATTTAAGATACAATTGTCATTATTTCTGGGTGTTTATATCTAAAGAAAGGAAAACATATACAATTTCATTGCCATCTTGAGAGAAAGAGTAATGGGTATTATAGATTGTGCACAACAAAATGTAATCATTCGAAAAAAAAAAAAGATCCAGGCCTTTTAATAATTTGAATTCAGTGAATGTACTAAAATTTCAGCTGAAGCAATGGCATGTAGCAGAATTCAGAGTTTTAGTGTTAAGTTGGATGAACACCGAAGCAATATGCAGTAATATCTGCCAATTGGTTGTTGTTGTTGTTGTTGTTGTTGTTGTTGTTGTTGTTGTTGTTGTTGTTGTTGTTGTTGTTGTTGTTGTTGTTGTCGTCGTCGTCGTCGTCGTCGTCGTCGTCGTCGTCGTCGTCGTCGTCGTCGTCGTCGTCGTCGTCGTCGTCGTCGTCGTCGTCGTCGTCGTCGTCGTCGTCGTCGTCGTCGTCGTCGTCGTCGTCGTTGTTGTTGTTGTTGTTGTTGTTGTTGTTGTTGTTGTTGTTGTTGTTGTTGTTGTTGTTGTTGTTGTTGTTGTTGTTGTTGTTGTTGTTGTTGTTGTTGTTGTTGTTGTTGTTGTTGTTGTTGTTCCCTGAACTGTCTGTCCGAGCAGTCCCGTCTCCACAAGGAATGCCATGGCTGAAACGAGGTCTTCCCCCACAAATCCCTTATGAAGTGTATACAGTGTTGTGGGTGGGTGTGATTGTGTATAATCTAGTCTTATGACGTGTTGAATAGTATGCCAATTGATTATTATGTTTGTTTATTTTATTGACTTTTTTTTTATCTGATCTGGCCTCCTTATGGACTAAAAGGACTTCTGACGCCTTGTATTACTCTTGCAGTTGGAAACCACTGGTTGGGTTAACAACATATAGCGGCTATTCTATCGACATGCCGCCCTCCTTTTGCTACCGAAAAGCTGCCTCAGAAAAAGAGAAAAAATGACAGAAAAAATGTTAAGGCCTTCCGCTTTATTAAGGAATATTCTACTCGCTGGAAAGGAAAATTAACTATATATAGGATGATTAATGCTATATTAAACATTATTAATCACGAAAACTTATTGTACGTTAATGGATTTTTTTTAATGTATTGGAATGAAATTCAGAGTTATTTCTGTTTGATACGTCACTAAATTATAAATCTAATCGACGTGACATTTTCAGGTCTCGTTTGTGATAACGGAGAACCTAGTGCCTAGGTATGAAACGTGTACAACAACAGATCTCTAAAAGAATTCTACTTTGAGAAGGGAAAAGTGCCTACGTGCTCTCTCTCTCTCTCTCTCTCTCTCACACACACATACACACACACACACACACACACACACACACACACACACACACACACACACACACACACACACACACACACACACACACACACACACACACACACACACACACACACACACACACACACACACGCACACACACACACACACACACACACACACACACACACACACACGTACACACACACGTACACACACACACACACACACACACACACACACACACACACACACACACACACACATACACACACACACACACACACACACACACACACACACACACACACACACACACACACACACACACACACACACACACACACACATGTATCTGAGAGGGATAGAATTAAACATAAGTTTACACTACTTGATATAATAATAAACGATACCCACTGTGACAGAGGGGTTAGTACATTGACAAATTTACGTACTTTATTGATGTAAGTATCTCTTCTTATACAATTTATCTTTCGTAAGGCAAAGGCAAGACCAAGGATCTTTGAATCGTCACCCCGTGGCTTGGACGCGTATTGGTACGTAGGCTTTCAAAAGTCAAGGGCTAAGAACATAAGAACATAAGAATGAAGGAGACTGCAAGAGACCATAAGGCCTACACTAGGCAGCTCCGTATAAGTAGCCAAAGGCTCATTGATTGTTTTGGTTATCTTATTATAAAGTCCTTTAGATTCTCCTCACAAGAGAAAGAGAAGTACATGTGCAGTCACGAATGTGTATAGCTATTACTGCCCAAATGGATGCATATGATTTCCCACACTAACTTTCGAACTCAGCGGTGAATACAAGTGGGAAGAATTTGAAGTTTAGGATTTCAAACAACGTATTTTTTTCCTTCAAATTATCATAAAGAGGTTATATCTATTATGTAACTTCGAAATGTAGTTCATTGCAAGATTGGAAAAGTTTGAAAATCATCATTTTTATTGAATTTCTAAAAAAAAAAAAATGAGGTCACTACTGTTGCGTATGCGAGACTAATGGTTAGATCATTCTAGGGCACAGATCAGTCTTAGATAACACCACTTTTCAAATCCATTTGTAAAGTTAAATATCTCGCTCCTTTTATGGTATTACTATACTTTCTTCTGTTTCACCCGCTTTTACCCTTTTGGAAGTTATTTACTACAATGGCACACAAATTTATATATAGTTATGGCAATGCAATCTCATGGTATCATGCGACATTAGAATTCCTAATAAAAGCATATTCAATTTCATGGTATCATACAATATTAGAATTCCTAATAAAAGCATAAGGTCAGGAGATTATTCATTCAAGTTGTGTTTATCCCCACTTTTTAGGAGTGAAAAAGATAATAAGCAAGACTTTGCTGAAGTCCACAAAAATGTGTCAGCAACCTCACCCTTCTCTTAAAAATGAATAGATTTACATAAATAATTAAACAAGTATATTCACACTACGAAATCCTGTAATGATAACATTCTTATTTTTCAACAGAATAATTAATAAAAGGTAATCTCCACTTTGAGGCATGAGATATGAATTAGTAAATAACAGGATTACATACATACATACATATACCAAGGCTTTTTCCCCCTTACAAGGGGGGTAGCCAAAAAGAAAAAGGCATAAAATCATTCCCACCCATTCCATCCCTGAATACACTCCACACTCCTCCACCCTCCCTCTTATCTTAGCACCTCCTGAAATAACAGGATTAGTAGAATAAAAAGTAATGTATATGTAGAGATATAGAGCAGTCACGTATAGCAGCGCTGTATACTTGGTTTATTCAAATACAATTAAAAACAATGCATTATTATATAATTTTCTATAGCTAGTAATGAGCCTTCGATTTTTATTTCATCTAGCTTTGTGTTCAGAGCGTGGGGGCTCTTCTCATCACCACATCAATTTTTCATAGACGTATAATGTTTTCTAGCTCCGTCGTGTGACCTAAACATGATATCTTGTCCTGAGGCTTTCAAACTCTTCTTGACTTTGTTATGAGTTCTGTAGAAAGTCAAAGGGCCCAGTCACACCAAGCTTACGACCTGTTTCCGACCACCGGCGACCAGGTGGTCATCGGCCAGTTGCAGGTAGTCTTTGGAAGTCGCTGGTAGTCGGGAATAAGGTAGATAAGAAGATATTTCGATAAATAGATATGCTATAACACACACTGAATAGTCCGAATACATATATTTTCATCTTATCAACCACATTAACTTTTCCCATTTCAATTCCTTCCATCGGTTTTGTGTCGCCGACCGATCGCTTGATTTTCGGTCGAAGGTGGTCGGAAACAGGTCGTAAGCTTGGTGTGACTGGGGATTAAGTGTGTGCCATTGCCCAATCACCCAGGTGCGATGGACGAGGGGATTCTAACGTACAGTAATATCAAGACCTGGCCATAACTGAATAGAATCACAGTCACTGGTGATGCTATTTAGGTATGACAACGGCGATAAGTCCATTAAGGAAACGCACCAGTCTTAACCACTAGCTAAAAGCCCTGGTTCACTGTAAAACAATAAGTACGGACGGCAGTTAGCAGTCAAATTAGTTCCTCGGAAAGTAGATTAACTTCCAGGTTGGTGAATTTTATAGGGTCAGTAGCTCAGTCGGTAAGGCGACGACAGTGAGAATTCACGAGCCCAAGTTCGAATCCGGGGACGACAGTCGGAATTATTTGACCTGGCCATAAACTTTGCTGTGGGGTGTTTTGGTTATAAGACAGTTTACCGAGGCACGATCTCGGGGAATCTTTGTATTTGACATTGCTTTCATTAAGGCCTTCATATTATATGTATATTTCTGATGCAAAATATGTATCTCTCTTGTTAAATCCTCCCCCTTTTTTACAAATTCGTTCTTGAATTTTGCCTCGCTGT
>NC_134791.1:55981831-55989331 GCF_046742065.1 Oratosquilla oratoria
GGTTGTGATCTTTTGTGCAATGCTCCTTGATGGCCCCGTCCTGCTGCAAGGTTAGTCTTCGGCTGAGAGTACATCAGGTGTGTCCAACGTATATAATATCGAGAGGTGTACAATCCTCGGCAGAGCACTCAAATAGGTACACAACGTTGGTTTAGGATATACTGTCAGTTCGACTGATACAATTGTGTTTCATAACAATTGTACTGGTTCTGGGGCTTCTATAATAAATAAAAATCGGATCTCCCAGTTCTCTTAAGTAGGGTGACAGGTTTTTCTTAATTATGTCCCGGATCACTTTTTCATCCTTTTTATAAGCGTCACTGAAGGTGTCGCGATAGAATATATTAATGAAATTTGGATTATTGGCACACTGGCTATACCCAAGTAAGCTCATCAACTTATTGGTTATGCCGTCAAAGTTGCAGTTGGCATAACCATTGTTGGTCAGCATTTGTCGTAAATGCTCGAGTTTACCATGCAGTGTTACCCACGTCGAGCATACTTTTATCGCTCTTCTAATGTATGCTCTAATTACACCCTTCTTTTAGTTATCACTGCACTCACTGTTACCATTCATTCATTTGTCAATGTTGGTTTACAGTAGACACTGGTAATAAACTTATTGGAGGTAGATTCGACCGGAACATCTAAGAAAGAGAGTTGACCATTTGTATTCATTCCTACTGTGAAATTTAAACCTGAAATTTCTTGTAAGCTCAGTCTTAATCTTTCTAGGAGTTTTCTGTAGTGTGTACACACGAAGATGTCATCAATGTACCTACAGTATATTTTGGGTTCAAGTTCACTTGAAAGAAATGTTGTTTCCTCCACGGGGGACACATAAGCTTGGGCAAATAAAACACCCAAGGGCCACCCCATTCCGAATCCATCGGTCTGTACGTATATTTTTCCTTGAGGTCACCTGAACGGAGCTAGGGGTGGTTGGAGTTTGGGGTGTTGGTACACATATTGGAGAATAACGTCTATAGTTCTAACGAGAGCCACATTTCTTTCAAGTAAACTTAAAACCAAAGTGTAATGTAGGTACATTGAAGACATCCGAAATATTAAATGGAGAAGTATGGAGATCTTATATTAGTTCACCCTCCATCAGGAAAAATATTGATAAGAAAAATAGAAAATATCAAGTTGAACAATTGTCAGAATGCTGACGTATTCAATTCAACAGACTATATATATATATATATATATGTGTGTGTGTGTGTGTGTGTGTGTGTGTGTGTGTGTGTGTGTGTGTGTGTGTGTGTGTGTGTGTGTGTGTGTGTGTGTGTGTGTGTGTGTGTGTGTGTGTGTGTGTGTACATACATATAAATATGTATGTCTTTATCTATCTCTATTCTTCTTTCTTTCGTTCGTTCTCTCTCTTTCTCTCCCTCTCCCTTGTTCTCTCATCGTTCCTTTCTTCCCCTATTCTTGCATTGTTGGTCTTCATTCTCGTCTCCTTTCATTCTGTGTACAGTTTCTCGTTTTCCTTTTACTTCTTCTTTTCAACTCTCCTTTCATTGCCGTGTTCCACCTAAGTGGTCCTTGTCTTCTTCTACTTCTTCTTTTTTTCCTCTTCTTCATTTTCTTTTTCCTCTTCTTCCTCTTTTTCTTCTTCTTAGGCATATTCCTCCTATTCTTCTTCTTCCCCTTTTTTTTCTTCATGTTCTTCATCACCTTCTTTCTTCTCCTCTTCCTCATCTTCTTTTTCTTCGTGCCGTCCTTCCCCTCTTCCTGTTTGTCCTGCCGCTTTTTTGGCTCTGAATTCTACTTTTTTACCTTCTTTTTCACCTCCTTATCCTTTTGTTCCTTCTCCTTTATCTTTTACCCTTCCCTTGCCCTTGTCTCTCTCCATTTTCCTCCTTTACTTATTCCTTCTTCCTCTCCTCCCTTTCCCCAATTCTTACTTCCCTGCTTTACCCATTTTATTTTCTCTTTCACTTCCCTATCTCCCTCTTCTTCCTTTCCCCTCCTCCCCTTACGCATCCTCTTTTTTTTTTACCCTTTCTCTCCAATATCTTTCTCATTTCTCTCATTCTACTCATCTTCATTTTTATTCTCTTCCTCCTACTCTTGCTTCTCCTCCTTCAACTCTTCCTCTTCTTCCTCCTCTTCCTCATCTTTTTCACCTCTTTCTCTTCAATATCTTTCTCATTTCCCTCATTCTACTCATCTTCATTTTTATTCCCTTCCTCCTACTCCTGCTCCTCCTCTTTCAATTCTTCCTCTTCTTTCTCCTCTTCCCCATCTTTTCTTGCACCTTCTCTTTTTCCTACCTTTACTCGTCCTCATCCATCTACTTCTAATCTTTCTCTTCGAACTTTTCATTTTCCGCTTCCATCTCCTCCTCCTCTTCCTCCCCCTCCTGCTCGTACTCCTTCTCCTTTTCCCATGTTGTTTCAAACAACATCCGAAGTCTTTTCCCAGATGGAAAAGTGCTCGACACAACTGGTGTGGGGAACATAGACTCTAACGGGCCCCAGAAATAGATTTTCTCTTTAAAAAAAAAAAAAAAAAAAAAAGAGTAAACCCTTCACTTTGCAATAATACAGAATATTCTATATCCATCAGCTGCGTTTAGCTTTCATATCAAACCTACCAGAAAAGTATGGAAGTCTCACAATACTATCAATAGAAGGACAAACATTGATCTATTTCTTTTAACAAAAGCACACGAAGACACACACTCCAATACACGCACATACTAATACGAGTGCACTTACACATATACATACATATACACATACACACACAGACACACTCTATAGACATATGTATTACATATATTTATATTCTTACGGAACATATCCATATACATATACATATACATATACATATACATATACATATACATATACATATACATATACATATACATATACATATACATATACATATACATATACATATACATATACATATACATATACATATACATATACATATACATACACATATACATATACATATGAATATACATATACATATACGCATATACATATACATATACATATACATATACATATACATATACATATACATATGCATATACATATACATATACATATACATATACATATACATATACATATACATATACATATACATATACATACACATGCATAAGCACGTACATATACGTGTATATATAATAATGAATCCACTGTCAGAGACTAAAGAAATGTGACACTAAAATTTCTACATTTTATGACCATTAATTGGTCTTCTTCAGCTTAGTAACAGCAAGAGATAGTACAAAGGATAAATAGAACACAGCGTTCAATACAGGTGAAATAAGATAAGCTCAGGTGTTCATCTTGACTGATGTCAGGAGAGAAGTGTTTGATGACTGAATTATTTACATCCAATAATGGGACCATAATAGGATGCTACTGTCCCTCTGGTTCTTAGAAGTTAGGAAATTGTTGAGATGATTCTACAAACTTATATCTAAAACAATTCTGTGATTTTAAGATAAAAGTAGCACCTTCATAGTTCATATGATGGCTGAGATGATTGTAGTATTTTGGTGTTAATAATCTTCTAATATGGTCACAGGTATTTACCTCACTCGCGAAGATTTAAGCGAGAAATTCACTAAAAAAGAATAAGCTTATGTTTATCGCCTTAACTTATATTTGTTTGCTTGTGTATTTGCTCGTTTGTTTGCTGGTTTGTGTGTTTGTTGGTTAGTTTGTTTGTTTGTTTAAGCGTGTGTGCGCGCGTGTGCGTGTGTGCTGTTTTGTACGTGTTTGCTTGCAAACATATATGTGTACGTGTTCATTTGTTAACTTGTGTACTCACGCGTATGTACTTGTATATATCTTTATGATGATATTTATTTACGTTTATATTTACGTATATTTACGATAGTATTTGAGTATGTACTACAACGTATGTGCACAAACGTTTATATGTCATATTTTTTCTGTAAGTCGTTCTTTTATGTGACTGAAATGATAGCGTTTATTACTTGCTTTTATGCCAGTTCTGTACTGAATGCAATCAAATCAACTACCTTTCTTATCAAGCTTTCATGGCTTGGGACAGTTTACTCGAGTTTTATAGTAAATAACTCGCTCACATCTTATTTCTCTCTCTTGACAGCACATTTTTGTAATAGTCTTGTATCTATGAACCAACTCAGATTAGCCAATGAAGTCACTGTCCTTCTCGATTTAGACACACTCCTCGTGTCATAGGTTCACCGGAGACTTTTCGTTTTTTTCGAGCTTTCATCAGAAATAAACAAGTAGATAAAAACCAAACGGTCGCGTTTTGTTTGTTAAGGCTGATTCGGTATCATGTTGCGGGGTCGTACCACCCCCCACGTCCCACCAGGCGTGGGTCGTTCCCACCGAGTCCCACAGAGCCAAGCTCCTTTACTTCCGTAAAAGGGTCCTTTGCCTACCCTACCCACTCTCCTTTGTCATGGCCAGTTTTGCCTATGGCGTCCTTCTTCCCATTTTCTCTGGCAGTATTTTCTCCTATCCTATCTCCTTCCACCTTCCTCTCTCCTTCCCATTTTCTCTGGCAGTACTCTCTCCTACTCCTATCTCTTTCCACCTTCCTCTCTCCTCATTTTCTCTGGGAGTACTTTCTCATATTCCTCTCTCTTTCCACCTTCCTCTCTCCTTCCCATTTTCTCTGGCAGTACTTTCTCCTATCCTATCTCCTTCCACCTTCCTCTCTCCTTCCCATTTTCTCTGGCAGTATTTTCTCATATTCCTATCGCTTTCCACCTTCCTCTCTCCTTCCCATTTTCTCTGGCAGTATTTTCTCCTATTCCTCTCTCCTTCCACCTTCCTCTTTCCTTCCATTTTCCCTTTCCCGTCCTTTACCCTACCATTTCCCGTTTGATCTGCCTCCTCTTACTCCTCCTCCCTCTCCCTCTGCATCTCTTAAACCTTTTATTCCCCATTTGTACCTTTCTTTCATCCTTTTCCTCCCTCTCTATTCCTCCTTGTTCATTCGTCCTCCTCGACTATTCTCCCATCCTTCTTAATATCTTCTTCACCATCCTCTCTCTTTTTTCACTCCAGCATCTCTTTTGTTACACCCCTCACCCTCTCGCTCGCTCTTATTTTCCCTCTCAGGATTCTTTTTCTGAATGACATCCAATCCTTTCGCTTATCATTTACCCGAGGACCTCAGATCTCCCCTTCCTCCCCTATCCCTCTCCCCTCTCCCTTTCCCTGTCCCTCTTTCTACCCCTTCTCTTCTTAGTCCGCCTCTTAATCTTCCTATCACTCTCACCCATTCTCTCCTTCCCTCTCCCTGTCCTTCGTCCTGGCACTCTCCATCTCCCTCTTCTACTCCCTCTTCCTCTTCCTTTCTATCTCCCTCTTCCTCTTTATTTCCCTCTCTCTGTCCTTCGTCCTGGCACTCTCCCTCTCCCTGTCCCTCTCCATCTTCTGCTCCCTCTTCCTCTTCCTTTCCCTGTCCCTCTCCCTCTCCTTCTTCTTCTCCTTCTTCCTCCTCCTTTCTATCTCCCTCTCCCTCTTCCTTTCCCTGTCCCTCTCCCTCTCCTTCCTCTTCTCCCTCTTCCTCTTCTTGTCTATCTCCCTCTCCCTCTTCCTCTTTATTTCCCTCTCCCTCTCTCTTCTCCTCCCTCATCCCTTTCCCCCTACTCATCCCTTCACCCTTCCCCTATTCCCCTCTTTTTTTCTCCCATATCAGCTGCACAACCTCTTTGTTAACGCCAGTACCCTCACCTCCCACACTCCAAAAACTCCATACCAAAGAGTGACTCTCTCCCCTTCTCCTCTCCTCCGCCTTCCCATCTCAGGTTCCCTAGACTTCAACTTTCCCCGTGTTCTTTTCCTTCATCCCTATCTGATCCCAATTAGGAAGCAATTTGCTTCGAACGCTCCCTTCCCACCTTGCTTGCGTCCCAACCAACCACTCCCTCTCCTGCCTTACCTTGTCTTACCTCATCTCCATTACCATCAAGAATCCCATCCACTCCTAGTGCTTACCTCACCCCCATCATCCCTCTTAGCACCACCCCTCCGATAACATCTGCCCTTACCCTCCTCCTCCTCCTCCTCTCCTCTTTTATTTGTTTTTTCTTCTTCGCTTACTTTTTCGTTTGTCTTTCTCATCTTCCTCCAACTCCTCTTCCTCTTCTTCCTCGATCTCTTCACCCTTCTCCTACTAGTCCTTTTCTTCTTCCTCTTTTAATTCCTCTTTTTCCTCCTCATCCTTCTCTTCTTTCTTTTTTTTTCTTGCTTTTCTTTCTCTAACTACTCCTCCTCTTCCTCCTCTTCCTCGTCCTCTTCACCATTCTCCTCCTAGTCCTTCTTCTTTCTCTCTTTCACGTGCTCCTCTTTCTCCTTCTCCTCCTCTTTCTCGTCCTCTTTATCCTTCTCTTTTTTTAGTCCTTCTCCTCTTCCTCTTCCTCTTCTTCCTCTTTTTTCCAGCTCTACCTCAACCTCTCCCCACTCCGTCTTCTTCTTTCTTCTCTTCTCCCCTCTTTCTCTTCCTCTTCCTCTTCTTCCTCTTTTTTCAGCTCTACCTCGACCTCCTCCCTCCGTTTTCTTCTTCTCTTCTCTTCTCCCCTCTTTCTCTTCCTCTTCCTCTCTTTCCTCTTTTTCCAGCTCTACCGCGACCTCTCCCCGCTCCGTCTTCTTCTTTCTTCTCTTCTCCCCTCTTCCTCTTCCTTTTCCTCCTCCTCCTCCTCCTCCACCTCCTTCTCGCGTTCGTCCCCGCTCCTGTTTGGCTTCCCCTTTAAGTTCCTCGCCTGAAGCTTTGGATGGACATGGGGCGTTTACGGCCAGCAGAGGTGGCGGGCAGACTCCTCCTCGTCCGCACCGGAAGTCAAAGAACGAAAGGAGGCCCGGATTGAGGCGCTTTGAGAGAGAAGCTCCGGTCACTCCCGGCCTCTTTTGTGGACTCCTTTTTGAGAGCCCCAGGGCTCGCGCCAATGGTCTCGTTCAATATTCAACAGGGTAATGTCGTGGCCTCAAAATCCTTGTTCAAACATGCAGTGCTCTCCCTTTCCAATGCATACACACATAATGTGTGTGTGGTCGCGCTGTGCCTCTGTGTGTGTGTGTGTGTGTGTGTGTGTGTGTGTGTGTGTGTGTGTGTGTGTGTGTGTGTGTGTGTGTGTGTGTGTGTGTGTGTGTGTGTGTGTGTGTGTGTGTGTGTGTGTGTGTGTGTGTGTGTGTGTGTGTGTGTGTGTGTGTGCGCGCGTGTGTGTATGTGTATGTGTGTGTGCGCGCGCGTGTGTGTATGTTTAGGCATATTTTAATATGTGTCTACGTATGTGTATGTATACACCTTAATATGTCATTTTCTAATTCTTTTTTCTTTCTTTTCTGACAGGTATGTTGTGTCCTTCGGGTATACACGTTTCCTGTGAGTACAAGCTTCACAACTACTCCTTGCCTGAGGGGTGTTATGGGGAATGAGGAAAGGTTTATCCTCCCCCGCCCCCTCTTGTAGGATCCCTTCCGCTCCAGACTCCCTCTGGACTAAGATATGAAAGAAACG
>NC_134791.1:55994331-55996831 GCF_046742065.1 Oratosquilla oratoria
TATTACGTTATTCTCATTCATTCATAGATACTTTTATCTATTTACTTATTTCTCTGTTTCTTTGTTCACTAATCTATTAATTCATCTATCTACATTTAATGTATTTATCTATTTACGTCTTTGTTTTTCAATTCATTTATTACGTTATATCATTTTTGCCCTTGTCTCATTCATTCATTCATATATACTTTTATCTACTTACTTATTTCTCTGTTTCTTTGTTCACTAATCTATTTATTCATCTATCTACTTTTAATGTATTTATTTTTCTATTTACGTCTTTGTTTTTCAATTCATTTATTACGTTATATCGTTTTTTGCCCTTGTCTTTATTCATTCATTCATTCATTCATATATATTTTTATCTATTCACTTATTTCTCTGTTTCTTTGTTCACTAATCTGTTTATTTACCTATTTACTTTTAATGTATCTATTTATCTATTTACGTCTTTCTTTTTCAATTCATTTATTACGTTATTATCATTCATTCATATACACTTTTATCTATTTACTTATTTCTGTTTCTTTGTTCACTAATCTATTAATTTATCTATTTACTTTTGATGTATCTATTTACCTATTTATGTCTTTGTTTTTCATCTTGCTTATTACGTTATTCTTATTCATCCATATGTATTTTTATCTATATACTTATCTCTCTATTTGTTTGTTCACTCACCTATTTATTCATCTATTTACTTTTTATGTATTTATTTATTTATTCATTTACTTTTTGGTTTTTAATTCATTTATTTGTTTATTTAATCAATCATTCATTTAGTCATTTAGTCATCTTTCTGTTTATTTAGTTATTTATCACGTGATTCAATCATTAGTCTGTCTAATTGTTTGGGATTTTTTTTTCCTACACTCAGTTGTTTGCTTAGGTATACTTTGAATGTACAGATAAATCTATCTATCTCTCTCTCTCTCTCTCTCTCTCTATATATATATATATATATATATATATATATATATATATAATATATGAATATGTATATATATATATATATAATATAATATATATATATATATATATATATATATATATATATATATATATATATACATGTGTGTGTGTGTGTGTGTGTGTGTGTGTGTGTGTATGTGTGTGTGTGTGTGTGTGTGTGTGTGTGTGTGTGTGTGTGTGTGTGTGTGTGTGTGTGTGTGTGTGTGTGTGTGTGTGTGTGTGTGTGTGTGTGCATGTAAATATATATATGTTATATATGTATATACATATATATATATATATATATATATATATATATATAGAGAGAGAGAGAGAGAGCGAGAGAGAGAGAGAGAGAGAGAGAGAGAGAGAGAGAGAGAGAGAGAGAGAGAGAGAGAGAGAGAGAGAGTTCTAATAGCTAACTTCTTTCCTGTTTGACCAATATTGCATTTTTCACATTTAATACAAGGAATACTACAAACATAACTTACTTTATCACATGGGGAATCAACATAGGTATAGTGTGAGATCTGATCAATTGTCCAGTGAGATTTTCGAACATGTAAGAGACCATAAGTATGCCATTGGTTGGAATAATTGAAAGGAAATTATCTCTTACTGTTCTATGTTGGATAGAAACATTATTGAATCCAGTCTTATTAAACATTCTTATATATATATATATATATATATATATATATATATATATGTATAATATATATACTTATATATATTTACATATATATGTATATATATATACATATATATATGTATATATATTTATATATATATATATATATATATATATATATATATATATATATATATATATATACATAATCATATCTATATAAATATACTAATCACGAAGTCGGAATAAAAGGAAACTTTAGAAGAAAGTGTAACTTCTATATTTCGGCTAATAGCTATAGCCCTCTTCAGGAAAGTACAGATTACGAGAATTTGTAGAGACATACTGTAAGTACAGTTGAGATGTGAGTAGAAGGGGAACACGCAGAGCTAAAACAGGGCAATCCGTCGCGCAGGGCAGAGTCAGAGGTGAGGGGATGTGTGGGTGGAGGTGTGAGGTCAGGAGGGAAGTGGGCTGGAAGCGGGGCCAGGAGGGTGATAATTCATAACCAAGCGGCTCACAGCTAGCCGTGAGATTATGTCCGGGGACCATTGACCTTTGCAGATGTTCAAGTTCGGACATTCTTTGATTAAGGCTGAATCAACAATTTTTCTTCTAAAGCTACAGCTGGACTTAAACAAAAATTTGGCCTTGTCTCAGTCAAGACTGTGATTTTTTGTACTGACGTGTTGGAACACAGCGGAATTTTCTTGGTCTTATCTATTGGATCTTTTGGCTCCATTAACCAGGTGTTAAGATCCCTTCCGGTCTGACCAAGGTACACTAAATCACAATCTCTACAAGGAAGGCTATACACTCCTGGGGACTCATATATATATATATATATATATATATATATATATATATATATATATATATATATATACATATATATACATATATATATATATATATATA
>NC_134791.1:56001831-56016831 GCF_046742065.1 Oratosquilla oratoria
TGTATTGCACCCTGATCCATTTGTTGCCACGGCCAGATTTTGCTTCACACCAAATTATTCCATTCAAATGAGGGCGTAACCTCGCACTAAATGGGTCATTAATATCCTAACCTTTTCGATACCGTGGTGCTTTATCATATATGGTTTTCGTTAATCATACATACATATACCAAAGGCTTCTTCCCCCTTACAAGGGAGGTAGCCAAAAAACAAAAGCCATAGAAACCACTCCCACCCATGCAAAGTAGCATGCATCTGATACTTTAGGGTTTATAAGGGGCGCCCCTACGGACCAGAGTCACACATCATTTTGTCTGTGATAGAGGAAATCTCTGTTCAAAGAGAAGTGATGCCACTTTTATTATACTGCGACTGTCCCTTCGTTGTGCTGTCCCCCAACCCCTTGTTACTGCCCTGTAACATTTTTCAGGATATTCATTTCTTTTTTGTCGCCTAATCCTGTGGTGGGGGAAAAGAATGCTGCCACCAAGTCTTCCCACTTGAGTCGTGCAAGGCGACAAAAAACGGGACGGGGATAGGACTAGCCATCCTGCTACCTGTAGCCCCAAAGGAGACATTCCTAAAAAACAGTAAAGGTATAAGAGGGTCTAGGAGTTTTAGTTAATACAAATCGATTTTATTTAGTAAATGTCAGAACCTCACACTGTGCCCTTCTCATTTCTTCAGACTTTCCCCCAGACCTTAGCTTACCTTGCTACTCATTGCTAGGACGGTAACGAATAGAAGTGCAGAGGTAATTATCAAACTCTATCTAGCAATGGTTAGATCCATCCTTGACTATGGGGTACAGTTTTGGTCTCCGTCCTACAGAATGGACATCGATTCACTAGAATCAGTACAGAGAAGAATGACCAAAATGATACATGGACTTAGAAATTTTCCTAACGAAGAGAGGCTTAGGCACCTTAACTTACACCCTCTGGAAAGACGCAGAGTGCGGGGTGATCTAATAGAGGTGTTCAAGTGGATCAAAGGCTTTAACAGGGGTGATGCAAACAAGGTCATCATATTAAAACAACAGGGCAGGACTCGCAGTAGTGGTTATAAAGTGGACAAATTTAGATTTAAGAACGAAATAGCCAAGAATTGGTTTACTAATAGTGTGGTCAACGAATGGAATAGACTTAGAGGGGGTTTACAGACGGTCTAACGGTTCGTCGAACGCGGTTCGACAGACACGTGTTTAAAGTGATGTGTGAACGTTTGAACGGGGTATTTGGGGTTTAACCAACGTGTTCGACAACCAAATACCCCGTTCACACGTTCACACATCACTTTAAACACGTGTCTGTCGAACCGCGTTCGACCGTGTAAACCCCATCTAAGTCTATTCCATTCGTCAACCACCCTATTAGTAAACCAATTCTTGCTTTAAGAAACGATTAGACAACTTTATGGATCGGGATGACAGATGGTGATGGATACGGAACTGCCTAGTGTAGGCCTTATGGTCTCTTGCAGTCTCCTTCATTCTTATGTTCTTATGTACTCTTGTCATTGGAGTTACTTCTGGAGGGGCTTTAGACCTTTTCGCCACGGTTTTAATCCCTCATTGAACAAAATCCCACTGGTGACAACGAAGGCTTAGTAAAATCGTCTGCCCCTAATAGGAACAAAATTATTTGAGTTAGTCACAATACCATTAACCATAACTCAATAACAGACAAAATGTAAAGAATTACAAAGGATTACAAAGGCGGATCATGCCGACAGGAGACCTTTTGGTCCATAACTAGTTCGGATGTAAAAAAATATATATAATAACGATAGATAAATAAGTAAATAAGAATTATAATAATATAAATAATAATAGATAAAATGAATAAATGCATAGGTATAATTCATTAGTGAACAAACAGGTGAATGGTAAATAATAATAAATTGATACATAAGTAATAATGAAAATCAAGTAAATAATAATAAAGAAACAGACAAATAACAACAAACAAATAATGTAAAATGAATGGCAGGCATATAACCCTACAGCTGAATGAAGTTGCCTGAAGGCATAAAACACAGAGCCGTACTATCAAATAACAGGATTAGGACAGAACAGTTTGATCCGCTCAAAATGATTACAATCGTTTGAGCCTCAACGTCGACAAGTGGAAAGCGACAAATTACAAATTTGTCGCATATTGCTTCCATGGTTCTACGATAGTTTTTTTTTTCCGAAAAATGTAATTTCGATATTTTTCTTTACGTCTTGATAAAAGGTCAATGAATCACTATTATTCGTGCATGGTCCGATAATCGCGTGGGGAAAATGGCTTAGCTAATTATGAAATAATGAGAATATCTTGTAGACATGAAATGATAACCGATACTTCAGGAGCAATTTGAAACATTCTTTTGATAAAAATATTCTATATGTTACCAATTATATATATATATATATATATATATATATATATATATATATACATATATATATATACATATATATATATATATATATATATATACATACCTACATATATATATATATATATATATATATATATATTGTCATATATTGACAAAAGGGGATAGGAGAATATTTAGATCTTTGATGATTAAATGGGAATTGGTAACCAATAATCCCCAAACCCCTATGCCAATCACTAATCCAAGGTTCTTTTTAAAGAGGGGCAAGTTATAAACAATTTATTTTTACACAAAACAAACAATAACAAAACCCCAAAATTATAAAGACATCACTTTTAATATCACAGATTATGATATATGAATTTACAAAAAGAATTAATAACAAAGATAATTCTAAAGATGAAGATTTTACAAATTCAAATTTAAATTAAAATTCACGTGAGATATAACCCGAAAAGAATTGACTTGAATTCAAAACTATACAAGACAAAGGTACAAAATAATAATACTTTAACGAAGTTAAAATAAAGGAAACTAAAATAGACACATACGGGTTAGCCAGGATAAGCCAGAAAACCCAAAATGTGATCTATAGAAAAAAAGGCAAAAACCCCGTAATAAAAGTGACACGTAAGTTAAGAATTAAAATAAAAGGTGGAGAGAAAAACACAGAGATGAACACGTTCACTCCAAAAACCTATCCCAAAAGGTATTAACCACGGGAAATATGAAACAAATGGTAGTAGGTCGCCCACGAGAAACCTAATCTAACTTAACCCAAAAAAGGAAATTTCCACAGGGTTAATAAAAAGAAGACACTGGCAAAAGCCTATCGACACGCCAGGTCCAAATACTAAATTTCTCAAAAGGGGATCCTACTTCTCACCCACTAAAATAAAATTACTTACGGTACTACCTAGGTGCCTTGCACACCTTAGGTGACAAGAGCGGCCGAAAGTCGACCAGTTGCCGGGGAGAAAGAAAAAGCCACGAGAGACAAGAGGGTCCTGCTTTTAAAGGAGCCCATGACCTAAGGTGGTCAGAATGCCGAAAGGGACAAGACAGGAAGAGTTTCCTTAATCTATGTGCACACGGCACAGAAATCTAATCCTAACTACACTTTTCCAAGGGAACCCATACAGAAAACTTATACAAATATACATCTAAATAAAATAGACCTTAATACTAACAATAATATAATAATTACATACATGAATAATCGTTAATATGACAACATCGACACACGATACCTGACCCCAAGCTCCGGCCGGGCTATTGCTTGTTACCATACGATGGTCAATATTATATTAAAGGTGTCCAGGATCGTGCGCGCAGCGCACGTCTGGACACACAAACACAACAGAGACATTAAAAACCCCTGGACACAATATGGGAAGTACACAAGTAAAACCACAAGTTTACACAGAAAGAAAACTAAAATATACGCATTCCCTTTGACAATATGAGGAAGCGGTGTAGACCGACTACGTGCGTCTTGACCCAAGGTAATTATCAAGGACCTGACCTTGTGTGTGTTGTTACGGGCGGCTGGTATGTGAAGATACGTTACGTATAACGGCCAAGTGCTTAAGAACCAGCTCACTTCTAGAAGCCACTGTAGGACTGAACTATCTGGTCAGGGCCTAGATAATTCGTAAGACTAGAAGTAAAGGTAACAAAGAAGATTCCAGGAAAGGAATATTAAACTAGCGATAAAACTAGTAAACGAAATTATTAATGGAAAATATTTACAGGCAATCAACACAAAAGAGAATGGGCAGTAGGGTCAATGGGACCGTTACATGATTATAAGAATATGGAAATTATCGTTCAAATAAGAAACACAAGATAAGTATACAATATGGTACTATCTAAGTACAAAGAGATCAGGAACATGCATCAGAATAAGTAATAAGTACAAATATAAGTATAAGTAATGCAATGTATATCAGACACGTAATGTAGGCAAAAAGGGTGATCACTTCACACCAATCGTCTCATGAATCTAAACCTTCTAGTTTTTATCAAGAGATCAATATGTGGGAATATGACAACGAGTCAGCGAATTCAACCGCTTATATACCATTGGACCGGAAACGGAATACTTCCGGGTGAGTGTGCGGGAGAGTGAAAGGAGGGGAGGAGGGTAAGTTTAACACGTCAACATGGGTAGTTTTAGGACCCTCGACTCGCTTGAACAATCTATTTATTTAGTAACTGTCAAATCTGTGCGCTCCGAACTATTCAGGATTTCGCTTGTCTGTTTGTTCTACAAGAATGCGCACCTCTCCGCACGTAGGCAAGATTACATATAGTGGACGGGCGTTACTGCTTAACATTGTTACAATACATACATAGACAAGAAATAGGAACATAGTTATGTAATACAAAGGAACACAATTCTATAACATAATTACATATATGACGTAATATCTAATATTACGTTACACCTCCACCGTTTGGGAAAGCTTTTCACTTTCTGTTGAAAAGCTATGTTCTAGAAAGGACGTCGGCTAAAACATTAAAGACGCCTTTTATATGATGAATTGTTAGATTAAAGGGTTGGAGAAATAAACTCCAACGTGTAAGTCTCGGATTCTTGTTTTTCATAGTCTGTAGGAACTTTAAGGGGTTGTGATCCGAATATACTTGAATGGTAGTTGAGGAACCCAGGTAGACTTCGAAGTGGATAAGGGCCTGGACCAAAGCGAGCGTCTCCTTCTCAATTGTTGAGTAGTTCTTCTGCGCAGGGGACAGCTTCTTGCTGTAGTAGGCGATAGCGTGAAGAACTTCATTGTGTTCTTGCAAGAGGGCGGCACCGATACCGGTGTCGCTGGCGTCGACTTGCAGAAGAAAGGGTCGTTGGAAATTGGGTGCCCTTAGAACTGGTGCGTTAGTGAGAAGGGACTTCAGGTTTTTGAAGGCCGTCTCACAGGTAGGTGTCCACACGAAGTCGTGGTCTTTTCTCAACAGGTCAGTCAATGGTTCTGCTACATCTGAAAAATTTGGACAAAAACGGCGATAATAGCCACTCATTCCGAGGAATCGACGTACCTCTCTACGATTAGTGGGTGTTGGTACATCATTGATGGCTTTTATCTTGGCGTCTATTGGAAACACTTGGGAATTTCCAACTTTAAATCCCAAATAGGGGACCTGTGCATGTCCGAAATCACATTTGGACAAATTGATGGTAAGGTTTGCTTGGTCTGCTCTATAAAAGAAATTATTTAGGTGTTCAATGTGTTCTGTCCAAGACTGACTAAATATTATCACATCATCTAGATAAGTTTTTACTCCTGGCAATCCTGCAACAAGATTACTTATCATTCTTTGGTAAGTGGCAGGGGCATTTTTAAGCCCAAATGGCATTGCTCTGAATTGGAACAATCCTTCTTCCGTAATGAAAGCGGTAACTTCTCTTGAGCGAGGGTGTACAGGGATTTGATAGTATCCCCTTAACATATCCAACTTGGATACATACTTGGCAGTTCCTAGACTGTCTATGATATCATCTATCCTAGGGATAGGAAAAGCATCGGCCTTAGTATGGGCATTGATTTTCCTATAGTCAATGCACAGGCGATAAGAATTGTCAGATTTAGGGACAAGAATGCAAGGAGATGCCCAAGGACTACTGGAGGGTTCAATTATTCCCTGTTGAAGCAGAGTGTTTATTTCTGCTTTTATGAACTCCTTCTTTTTTGGATTGACTCTATAAGGGGCTTGTTTGATAGCCCTTGGCGAGTCTAGAATTATTTCATGTTCTATCAAAGAAGTGAATCTTGGGGAATCTAGAAATAATTTTGGAAAACTTCTTAAGAGAGAAAGAATGTCTCTACCTTGTTTCTCAGATAAGTGTCCTACTTTTATCTGAAGATTTTGTAGTATCTGAGAGTTTTCCAAGGGAATCTCAGGAGGATTAGGCAGGTTATCAGGAGGCTCTTCCGATTCTATTGTGGTAGAGCTGCAAGCTGGAATTGGATCTCGGGAATGATAAGGTTTTAAGGTATTTATGTGACAGAGACGGGAACTCTTTCTTCTGTCTGGGGTTTTGATTATGTAGTTGAGATCACTGGCTCTGGACAAGACTTCATAGGGTCCTTTGTATTTAGCCTGCAATGGATCTCCTGGTATGGGAAGATAAAGTAACACTTGATCTCCTGGAGAGAAAGTTCTAAGTTTAGAATTTTTATCATACCGACCTTTCATTACTCGTTGAGCATTCGCCAAGTTCTCTCTTGCCAACTTCCAAGCTTCTAACAACTTCTCGGTGACCTGGGACACGTATTTCAAAGAAGGAACAGGTGGTTCTTCTTTCATCCATTGTTCATGAAGTATCTTTAGGGGACCACGGACTTCATGACCGAAGACTAATTCTGACGGGCTGAATCCAAGGCTTTCTTGAATTGTTGTTCGGGTGGCGAACAACAAAAAGGGGAGTCCGTCTTCCCAATTTCGAGTGTTCTCAGCACAGAAGATTCTTAACATTGTCTTGAGCGTTTGGTGAAAGCGCTCTAGAGCACCTTGTGATTGAGGATGATAGGCGGAGGAAGTTACATGATTTATACCTAGTGTTACAAGAGTTTCTCTAAACTTGTTAGAAAGAAAATTACTTCCTTGATCACTTTGAATGTTCTTAGGAAATCCTACCATAGTGAAATATTTCAACATTTCTCTGATTATGTTTTGAGCTTTAATATTTTTCAAAGGAATTGCTTCTGGAAAACGAGTGCTCATACACATGATTGTGAGAATGTACTGATTTCCTTTACTTGAAGGAGGTAAAGGTCCTACACAATCAATAAGAACTTTTTTAAATGGCTCTTCCATTACAGGAATGGGATGGAGTGGAGCTTCTACAATTTTCTGGTTGGGCTTACCTACAAGTTGACATGTATGACATGTTTTACAATATTGGGCAACATCTTTGACAACCGTGGGCCAATGGAAATGTTGGGTTATGTTGAACAAGGTCTTTCTTACCCCTAAGTGACCTGCTAAGGGAGTATCATGAGCCAATCTTAGAACATTATTCCTGAAACCAAGAGGGAGGACTATTTGATTCCTTACTTGCCATGGCTGGTCAGCGGTTGCGGTGGATGCTCTCCATTTTCGCATTAGGACTCCGTTTTCTATATAGAAACCTCGTGACATATTTTCAACTTCTTCTGGAGATGAAACAATCTCGTACAAATTTTTAAGAGAATGATCTGACTTCTGTTCTTTGATTAATTCTGCTCTAGATAGAGAAACTGGTGAAGAAGAAGATGGGTCAGTTTGGGAGAATAGGGATTCTAAATTATAGGTCTCCTCTTCAGATTTCTTGTACTGAGATCTGGTTACAGCACAAGCGGGAAACAACTGTAAGTTATCTGAAGGTTCTACTGAGGTCTTAGGGTTATTTGTTATTAAGGGAGAAATGACTTTGCTTCCAGCGATGTCATTGGCCAACAATAAGGATATTCCTACTATGGGAAGAGAGTCTACTACTGCTACTTTAACCATTCCGGTTGTTAAATCAGACCGCAAGAAAACATTATGTAATGGACATTTTACAATTCCTCCAACTCCTTCTATCAATATATCATAACCTGTATATGACTCACCCAGATTCTGCAAGACAGAATTTAAAATCAGACTTTGCTTTGCTCCTGTGTCTCGGAGTATGGAAATAGGATATTGTTGTGAACTACTACTATGAGATATAGTTCCTGAAGATACAAATGGTTTGAAACAAGGATCATGATCTGATGAGGGGGGTTCTACATTACTTGACAATACCGGCTTCTTTGGTAGTGTATCCTGAATAGAGGATTTTGAATCATCTGATTTTATATTACTTACAAGAGTTGGTGTCTTATTGGAGAATGAGGGTGTCAGTCTCTTTCTGCAATTAGAAATGTGATGGCCAACCTGTTTACAATATGAACAAGTTACAGGGGGATTAGTCTTAAACCTTTCCATTTTTTGCCAAGGTTGGTTTGGAGGATATTGATT
The DNA here is from genome assembly GCF_046742065.1 of Oratosquilla oratoria. Classification (NCBI taxonomy): domain Eukaryota; kingdom Metazoa; phylum Arthropoda; class Malacostraca; order Stomatopoda; family Squillidae; genus Oratosquilla; species Oratosquilla oratoria. The sequence goes on from NC_134791.1 coordinate 56,010,220, forward strand.
GAAATCAGACCTGTAACTGAAATGTGATGGGCTAGACTGATTTTCAAAGTGTTTCTTTGGGGACCAAGGATCAGAGTATTTTGTTGAATCTGGAATATGTGACTTTGACTTTTGGGATTCCATTTGTCTTGACTTAGGTTTATGATTTAGTGTGAACTCATCAGCCAATACAGCAGCTTTAGTTAAAGTTTCGGGAACATGATCATCTATAAAAATCCTAAGATCTGTCTAAGGTATTCTTAAACTGCTCCAATAAAATCAACTGTTTAAGTCTATCTAAGGTGTCCGTTTCACTAGCCAAACACCACCTATTGAATAACCTCTCTTGTTGAGCCGCATATTCTACATATGTTAACTGAGGTGTCTTCCTATAATTACGGAATTTCTGTCTATAGGCCTCTGGTATTAGTTCATAAGCTTTTAAAATACAAGCTTTCATATTATCATACTCGCTTTCTGCTTCTGAAAGAGAAGTATAAATTTGCTGAGCCTTACCCTTAAATTGTGTTTGAATGATTAATGGCCAATTGTCTTTAGGGATTTGTAACTGTTGCGCCAATTTTTCCCACTGAAGAAAGAAAATTTCTGGCTCTCCTTCTGAAAATTGGGGTAGAAGTTTTACATACTTGGAAATATCTATATGACCTTCCTGAACTACGGGTTGTCTATCAACAATCCTAGCTTCTACTTCTGTCTTCTTTAATTCTAACTCTACTTGTTTCACTTTAGCTTCCTCTTCTCTAGCTTTAAATTCTGCCAATTTGATTTTAGTTTCCTCTTCTCTAGCTTTAAATTCTGCCTCAATTTGCATTTGTTTCAGTTTAGTTTCCTCCTCTTTAGCTACTTGTTTCGCTTTAGCTTCCTCTTCTCTAGCTCTAAATTCTGCCTCAATTTGCATTTGTTGCAGTTTAGTTTCCTCCTCTTTAGCTTTAAATTCTGCCTCAATTTGCATTTGTTTCAGTTTAGTTTCCTCCTCTTTAGCTTTAAATTCTGCCTCAATTTGTATTTGTTTCAATTTAGCTTCCTCCTCAAATTCTACTCTTCTGACCTTTAATTCAATCTCCTTAATCTTAAGTTCGGTTAGTCGTGCCTCTATTTCTAACCTATTTGAAGGAATTTGTATAGCTGTAATCTCTTCTGGAGATAAGATCTCATCTTCGATCAGATTTTCAACGAGTTCCTGAAGTATTTTTTTCTTTCGCAAACTTGTATCAATGTCTACTCCAAAGTGCTTGCCTATTTCTATCAAAGTGTCTTTAGTTTGTTTCTTTAAGAAACTTACCTTGGGATTTTGAACGAATTCTTGAACTATATCATCCATCTCTATAAGAATGTGTTAAATACCTGATCCAATATCCTGGCAAGGTCGCCACTTTGTTACGGGCGGCTGGTATGTGAAGATACGTTACGTATAACGGCCAAGTGCTTAAGAACCAGCTCACTTCTAGAAGCCACTGTAGGACTGAACTATCTGGTCAGGGCCTAGATAATTCGTAAGACTAGAAGTAAAGGTAACAAAGAAGATTCCAGGAAAGGAATATTAAACTAGCGATAAAACTAGTAAACGAAATTATTAATGGAAAATATTTACAGGCAATCAACACAAAAGAGAATGGGCAGTAGGGTCAATGGGACCGTTACATGATTATAAGAATATGGAAATTATCGTTCAAATAAGAAACACAAGATAAGTATACAATATGGTACTATCTAAGTACAAAGAGATCAGGAACATGCATCAGAATAAGTAATAAGTACAAATATAAGTATAAGTAATGCAATGTATATCAGACACGTAATGTAGGCAAAAAGGGTGATCACTTCACACCAATCGTCTCATGAATCTAAACCTTCTAGTTTTTATCAAGAGATCAATATGTGGGAATATGACAACGAGTCAGCGAATTCAACCGCTTATATACCATTGGACCGGAAACGGAATACTTCCGGGTGAGTGTGCGGGAGAGTGAAAGGAGGGGAGGAGGGTAAGTTAACACGTCAACATGGGTAGTTTTAGGACCCTCGACTCGCTTGAACAATCTATTTATTTAGTAACTGTCAAATCTGTGCGCTCCGAACTATTCAGGATTTCGCTTGTCTGTTTGTTCTACAAGAATGCGCACCTCTCCGCACGTAGGCAAGATTACATATAGTGGACGGGCGTTACTGCTTAACATTGTTACAATACATACATAGACAAGAAATAGGAACATAGTTATGTAATACAAAGGAACACAATTCTATAACATAATTACATATATGACGTAATATCTAATATTACGTTACAGGGTCAACTTGGACACAGCTGGGCCAGGTGTGTGAGGGGGGGGGGGTGACGTGACGTGCATGTGGACTGTGTGTAACTATCACATGACGACCATCCACCTCATGAAAGAAATCACGTGACGCTTGAATACGTGACACCTTCCCACCGAGAATAAAAATTGTGTTCTTGCACAATTTTTACTCAATTTCTTGCGGAAGTCAAGCACAACAACTGGCTACCGTCTGACAAGCAAAGATGGGCGAACGACACTCACTCGCACATGACGAATGAGACCCACCTTGCAAAAAGACAAAAAAAAATTAAATAAAGACTCCTTCTCCAAACAAAGAGGCGCTTAGTAAGGATGCCCGAATACGAAAGCTCCACCGAGATAGTGTCACAATCACCCACGTCGTAGGCTACCGATATGGCCGGCCCCTCAGTCTGTCTTCGAACCCCTGGGAAGGACTTACCCTTTTCGACGAGCGGTTTTTGTCTCCGCCCGACGCTAAAGGTGCCCCCACTTCCGACTCCAGCGGCGGTTTTCTCAGATCAGACACCCAAAGAAAAAAAAATAATAGGCAGGAGGCCGTCCTCGGCTGTGACCCTTTTGACACGTGATGTGACCTAGCCACCGTCAGCGGCCTCTATCTGGTGTTGCTACTTCGTAGTTGGCAACCCTCACCCCTTAAACCAAAAACGGGTACAGGACATGGCCTGTAAAAGCGTCCCTTAAAAAGGCAGAAGGGCAAAAACTAAAATGACTTCTGTCAAACCGGTGCTTGTGCACGGGACAGAGACTCGTCCAGGAGTTCTGCAATGACTTTCCACACAAAACACACACATTATCATTATATAAAACAAAACTCCTAACCATACACAAAAATTAAAATGAACCCTAGGCTACTAAAATACAAACACAAAAAATCCAGTGTTGATCACTATACAGAGTTCCGCTATTGCACTCTACGAAAGCTGCCGTGCACAAAACAGACTATATCGTCTGGCGGCTTCTTCACGCCTCTCCCACGTCTCCATAGCAGCAACAACACTGATAAATGAGGATTGCCGTCCGCTTGCACACGGAACGGTTCCTCGTAAAGTTCACCTTGGGTGGGCCTGTTGGGAGGTCCCACAATGTTCATTCGTAGGGTGGAGAATAGGTCCGGTTTCCCTCGATTGTCGAGAGATCCGGCGGTTTGGTCCGCGACCTTCCGACTTCTCCGAAAGAGGGCTTTGCCTCGCCTCTTGAAGGTCTCGTGGACGCCTGGATGGCCCGCAGAGCGTCCGTAGATGGCCACGTCCTGGATGGCCCTCCGGCGAGGAGAGGGAACAATCAGCTGTTCCACAGCTTCCCAAGGATCCTCGTCCTTGCAAAAGGTTGACGGTAATTTCCGTCTGCGCAGCCTTTCGCTACGTAGATGAGGGGCGGACGTTTGTCTCGCCTCCCGCTCCTCCTCCTCCTCTGGTTCCTCCGAAGGGGTGGTCCACTCCTCCTGCTCCTTCTTGTGGGCTGCAATGGTCAGCTCCTTGTCGTCCGTCTGGGCTGCAGTCGGCTCCGGTTCCTCTGCAACGGACTCCTGTTCTCCTGAAAAGGACTTATCTGGGGGAGGACTAACCATAGAAAAATTATCGCTTTCAGCGAAAAGAGAAGTGAGGTTAATTACCTCGTCAGGCTGGGAAAATAAAAGTGAAAAGTCGCGAATGACCTCGTCGAGGTCGCCACCCGCGTTCCCTATAGCGGGGTTATGTGACTCAGGGGGTGGGGGTGAAATGGTCATCGGACGGGTGACAGGAGACAAAGGTAAAAACAGAGGGATGGCTTCTACTGGGGAACCTTCAGGCATCACCTGCAAACTCGGAGGGGGGTTCTGCCCCATTTCCCTACCGCTTAAATTTTCCCCTAACTCCACACCAAAGCACTGAGTTTGAAACTCAGGCAAAACACTTTCTTCAGCCTTCCCCTTAAAACTGCCTCTGTCCACTTTCACCTCAACCAGGGGGGCACTGTCCCGATCCCCAGTTGATGACGTCACATCACTCTCCACACTCTCCTCTCCTTCTACACAAACAACACGACTGGGGATTTGTGGTGCCCCTGGACCGCGCAAAACTGTGACGGGTTCTGATTCCTCGTCAACAGTAACACAGTCAGACAAAAAGGTCTGGTGACCTACGTCTGGTGCAGGCTCAGGTTCCTCTGCCTGCATCTCCCGCTCCCACTCTGCTAACTTCTTCAACCCACAATCGTCTGTATTGTGACCCCTTAACTCACAATATGAACAAAGAGGAAACCTAGAGGGATACCTACGCCCTACAATTTCTCCTAACTGCTTCTGTTTTTCAATGATCTCACCTACGATCCGGAACATCTTGCTAGTTCTCACTGGCTTTTCCATTTCGGTACCGTTTCGAGAAGTCATTGAATTAAAATGCTATTAAAAAAATTCGGGTTAAACAAAAGAAAATCTTACGTGAATCCTGGCAAAAGGTCGCCTACTGTCATAGATTGACAAAAGGGGAAAGGAGGATATTTAGATATATGATAATGAAATGAGAATTGGTAACCAATAATCCCCAAACCCCTTTGCCAATCTAATAATCCAGGTTCTTTTTAAAGAGGGGCAAGTTAAAACAATTTATTTTTACACAAAACGAACAATAACAAAACCCCAAAATTATAAAGACATCACTTTTAATATCACAGATTATGATATATGAATTTACAAAAAGAATTAATAACAAAGATAATTCTAAAGATGAAGATTTTACAAATTCAAATTTAAATTCAAATTCACGTGAGATATAACCCGAAAAGAATTGACTTGAATTCAAAACTATACAAGACAAAGGTAGGAAAAATAATAACACTTAATGAAGTTCAAAAAGGAAACTAAAATAGAACACATACGGGTGAAAAAAGGATAAACCAGAAAGAACCCAAAATGTGATCTATAGAAAAAGGCAAAAACCCCGTAATAAAAGTGACACGTAAGTTAAGAACTAAAATAAAAGGTGGAGAGAAAAACACAGAGATGAACACGTTCACTCCAAAAACCTATCCCAAAAGGTATTCCAACCACGGGAAATAGGAAACAAATAGTAGGTCGCCCACGAGAAACCTAATCTAACTTAACCCCAAAAAAGGAAATTTCCACAGGGTTAATAAAAAGAAGACACTGGCAAAAGCCTATCGACACGCCAGGTCCAAATACTAAATTTCTCAAAAGGGGATCCTACTTCTCACCCACTAAAATAAAATTACTTACGGTACTACCTAGGTGCCTTGCACACCTTAGGTGACAAGAGCGGCCGAAAGTCGACCAGTTGCCGGGGAGAAAGAAAAAGCCACGAGAGACAAGAGGGTCCTGCTTTTAAAGGAGCCCATGACCTAAGGTGGTCAGAATGCCGAAAGGGACAAGACAGGAAGAGTTTCCTTAATCTATGTGCACACGGCACAGAAATCTAATCCTAACTACACTTTTCCAAGGGAACCCATACAGAAAACTTATACAAATATACATCTAAATAAAATAGACCTTAATACTAACAATAATATAATTATTACATACATGAATAATCGTTAATATGACAACATCGACACACGATACCTGACCCCAAGCTCCGGCCGGGCTATTGCTTGTTACCATACGATGGTCAATATTATATTAAAGGTGTCCAGGATCGTGCGCGCAGCGCACGTCTGGACACACAAACACAACAGAGACATTAAAAACCCCAGGACACAATATGGGAAGTACACAAGTAAAACCACAAGTTTACACAGAAAGAAAACTAAAATATACGCATCCCCTTTGACAATATGAGGAAGCGGTGTAGACCGACTACGTGCGTCTTGACCCAAGGTAATTATCAAGGACCTGACCTTGTGTGGGTCAACTTGGACACAGCTGGGCCAGGTGTGTGAGGGGGGGGGTGACGTGACGTGCATGTGGACTGTGTGTAACTATCACATGACGACCATCCACCTCATGAAAGAAATCACGTGACGCTTGAATACGTGACAATATATATATGTATATATATATATATATACATACATACATACATACATACATATACCAACGGCTTTTTCCCCCTTACACGGGAGGTAGCCAAAAAAAAAAAGTATAGAAAAACCACTTCCACCCATTTTTCATCCCCTACATACTCCACTCCTCTCCAACCTCTTCCTTCCCTCTCACCTTAGCACCTCCTGGATGACGGGTCATCCCTGCATCCTGTCCACTGCTCTGAGTCAGAGGCAGTGTCGCAAGACACAGCACATCCACAGCAAGGCCGCTTCATTAATTCGGCGACCCCCCCCCTCTCCGTCCCCTTATGCA
>NC_134791.1:56019331-56021831 GCF_046742065.1 Oratosquilla oratoria
TCCCCCAAATCAATTGTGGGCCTTTAGGCAAAACAAAATACTTGAGGAAAATTAAAATATCTACAGTGTTAAGAGAAGTAAGCTTTACACTCCCATACACTTACAGACAATCTTCTCTACGCTGAAGAAAGTTGTTTGGTGTTAACTAAGATTAGAATTTCAGAAAGTGATGAATGCTGTAGATGGTCAACAAGGTAGTTTTACACTGACACACGAAAGCATAAAGACGTTTCTGTAATCTTAACACACTCCCTTGACGAAAGCCGGAACTGACGATGGTATTGATAAAAAAAAAATCTTATATAAATCATTCCATATGTAAATCCTTGGAAGGAAAAGATTTTATTTTTCTAAGAATACCACCGTAAGAGTCTTGCGATACTATTCTTAAAGAAAATATTTCCTTGTATAGATCATTCCTTATATAAATCTTATATAAATCTTTGGAAGGGAAAGAATCTTACGGTGGTATTCTTGAAAAAGTCTTATATGAATCTTTCCTTATATCAATCTTATTGGATAGATTTTTTTTTTTTTTTCTTTTTTTTTTTTTTTTAGATACCACCGTTGAATACCCTTCTGTAAGAGGTTCTCCAATATGGAGACACTGTGATCTCCTCTCCCTCTCCGTATCAATGTATGTAGAGTACTTCCCCTTTCCAGGCTCATCCTCAAAGCAAAACTCCTCAAGTACCCCATATGCCTATTTAGGGGATGATAGCTATTCCGTGGAAAACGGGACACATCAAAATTCACGCGCCCGCAGGAAAATTCAGAGATTCCCATGGGGAAATGTGTATCTCGGCTAAATTATGCTTTCATTTACATGCAGTGAGCGCCTCTCCCCTCCCCTAGAAATCTCGTGCGACCCTCCTTGTCGGAGGAACGCTCTTCATCCTGGGGAATATTGCCCCAAAGGGAATGTTATTGATCAGATCACTGCCTAATCTTCAACAGTGTAGAGGGCTTCTTTCTGAGCTGAATAAGCACATTTGGCGCTAGCCAGAAAAAACTCTTTAAAAATGAATTAAGTGCTTTTTAATGCGTAGATCGTCAATATAGTATTTAATCTGAAAAGTCTCATCCTATGGGCATAATTTAAGATAGCCTGTGTAACAATTGTTATACAAGAGATGGTAACAGTAGTCGGGCACCTCAGTGGTGATGATAGTGATGAGAGTAAAGGACTTTAAATCTGTAAGTATTTTGAGCTCCACAGTGATACCCTGTGTGATGATGGTGTCACAAAGGACTATGTTTACAGACCTACTCGTGGAGCTATGAATACAGGGATGTAAATAGTACTGGTAATAGTAATAGTAGCAAGTGATCAAGGTAGGCCTGGAGGGCCGCAGTCTATTGCAATAAGGTTGATTGAAATGACTTTAGGGGTAGAATTCTGATTCATTGGTTATACTATTGATTGCTAATGTAGGATTGCCAGTATAGTCTATACGCACTGTTTCCCAACCCAATTGGGGTCGCCAAGCGTTTTTCCTGTGGTCGCCAAGCCATCTTGTATGCTATATTTTTAAATTAATATTGATATAATAAAATGTAATTATGTTAACTTTGTCTTTTATAACCTAAAGTTGCATTTAGACGGCCAAACGGTTTGACAAACCCGGTTTGTCAAACAAGTGTTTGAAGTGATGTTTGACCGTGTGAATAGGGTAGTTGGTTGTCAAACACGTTTGTCGAACGTGTTTGACGACCTAATACCCCATTCACACGGTCAAACATATCTTCAAACACTTGTCTGACAAACCGGGTTTGTCAAACTGTTTGACCTGTAAATGGCCCTTTACAATAGATCGATGGAGTCGCGGTTATATCATGAAGTTCATATTGGGGTCGCCTGAAGAAAAGGTTGGGAAACTGGTGTATAATAATAATAGTAGTGTTGACGATAATAGTAACTGCCTTAATGTTAAAAGATAGGAGCATTCATCTGTTGATGTAGGAGTTAATCATTAACAGGTGTTATACAGCATCTGTGACAGATGTAAAATGTGTCAATTTTTCCTCCCAGCACGTTGATGCACTTCAGGTATTTTATTCTGACTACAGAAAGGCAATTACATGGAGCCGGGAGGGACGGATGTCGTTTTTAAAGAGATGTTGATTGACGAATACTCCTTTCAGGCCGGAGCGAAGACTAGAGCGTCCGTTGTTGTGGCGACTGCAGAGTAAATTCAAGAGCTTTATTCACTCGACTTACAGCCAACAAAAGCGTCGCACATCACCCACTCACATTTCCACGTCTCATCGTTTGACATTTCGCTTGTCACGCTTTTTTTCATTTTACTTCATATATGTTTTCCTCATTAATATATATATGCGAGTGTATGCTCTCCATCTCCTCATTATACGAATATTACTGGGAAAGATAAAGGTAGCACATTACAGTATCACGGAACAAATACTTTGTTGAATACAGCACCACATCTATGAATTGACATCTACGATTCGATAGCATCCACTACAGCTGAATTAGATA
>NC_134791.1:56026831-56029331 GCF_046742065.1 Oratosquilla oratoria
ACATTTCACTGGTTTCTTGATCTTCCTATTATTAGCCAAGAAGTTTTTTATGCTATATGTTCCATTCGTCCTTCCACTGATGCACACGTAGAACATTACCGGTGCCAGAACAGAGCACTGTGGTACCCCAGGGGTCACTTCTCTACAATCCAGCATTTTACTTTTCACTTCTCTTACGATGCTCCTCTTTAAGTTCTTTTCTTTTCCCTGTCCCTCATACTCTCTCTTTTTCCCCTTCGTTATCTCCAGTGCTCCTCTTTAAGTCCTCTTCTTTTTAACATTACTGTGGTACCCCAGTGGTCACTTTTCTCCAATCCAGCATTTTATTTTTCACTACTCTTCCGATGCGCTTCTTTAAGTTCTCTTCTTCTTCCTGTCCCTCTCACTCTCTCTTCTTCTACCTCTTTATCTCCAGTGCTCCTCTTTAAGTCCTCTTTTTTTTTCCTGTCCTTCTTAGTTACTCTTTTTTCAACTCTTTTATTCTTCATATATTTTGTTTCGTCTCCCACTCCTACTTGACATGGATTTGTCCACCCCTGCTTTCTATAAATTTTGAAAGGCTTTTACTGTTTTCTTTTTTTCTTTTTTCTTTTTTATCTCATTAAAATAATACCAGTCTGCTTCCTCAAAATATTTTCTTTCGCATATTGCACTTTCTTTGTTTGAATGATTCTTCTCTTATTTCTGTTTACTCTAAGTCCAGATTAAATTCGAGGATCTCAGCTCCCTTTCTGCTCTATATGTCTGTCTGTCTGTCTGTCTGTCTGTCTCTCTCTCTCTCTCTCTCTCTCTCTCTCTCTCTCTCTCTCTCTCTCTCTCTCTCTCTCTCTCTCTCTCTCTCTCTCTCTCTCTCTCTCTCTCTCTCTCTCTCTCTCTCTCTCTCTCTCTCTCTCTCTCTCTCTCTCTCCTTCTTATTATTATTATCATTCTTCGCTTTTTCCCCCTCCCCTTGTCTGAATCCTTCTGCATGACGTCAGTCGGGACTCGACGATCTTGATCTCCCCATCCACTGAAGGTGGCCAAAAGAAGGGGTACAGTGGATGATGATCGGAGTCGTGACGTCTCTTCCAGGTTTGATTATTCTCCAAAAATTACTCTTTTCTGACGAGCATATGATATGTGTTTCCTCAACAACAAAATTGATTTTATGTGAACGGATGGGCATGAGGGCAAAGGTGTCTGGGGGTTGTGTTTAGATAGATGAATCTGAAAGGGCTGGCCCGAACTTTGTGTTTTTTTGTAATGGTCCAGAACTACCTACTTATTTTAGTTATTCAACTATTTTGTTTTATTTTATCTTATGATTAATTATTTTTATTTTATTTGTTTTACTGTTGTTGTTTATCTGTTTATCTACTTTATATTTATGTGTTTTTTCTATTCCTGTACTATTCTATTTGTTTATTTAAGTTATTTGTTCATTTATATTTTAATTTTAACATTATTTCCGTCTTTACTTATATGCCAGTGTGTTAATCTATTCATTTATTCTATTCTATCTAATTATCAATATATTCGTTTGTTCATCTAGATGTTCTACCCCACGGCATCAACCGTATGCTCTAATAGAAACCAAAGGGCCAAGGTTTTTCTCAGGCGTGACTGTTAACCTTTGCACAGCACTTGATGAATTGTCCTATTGCTCGGCAGTTGATGACTCGTCTTACTGCTGTCTGCCATCAGGCGATTTCATTCAGCCGAGGTTACCTCCCCATGGACTGAAACAGTCTAACCTGCCACGACTAATACAGTGAAAACTAGATCCACCGAGGGATTAAGGAATTCGGAGGATCATTAGACCCTGCTATGCCCCACAGAACCATTGCCCGTGTCCACCCGCTAGAGAGGTAGAAGAACTGTAGAGTACTTTGGCTGTAATGGTCTAGTGATCAGAGCGCGAGACTCGAACTGGAGTCGTGTGCTCCAACAGCTCGACCAAATCTCCCACAATAGCGCTCCCTGCAGCCAAGTCCTTCAAATAAGGACCCGGACAGCGGTTCTGTGGAGCAAAGAAGAACTTGATTTTCTATTCTTGACCTTTGCGTGTGGGTTGCTCTTTGACTTAATAAAATCTTCTGTCCTCATGTAGAGCGCGTGGGAATCTCTGTGAATGGATTGGACGAGATGAATGACCCCCTTCCACTATACAAGGAGCTTCATTTGTTGAATAAAATAAAATGGCGGCAACTAATTCAAGTGGACAAGTAGTCGATAGCATTATTGATAACTACCCTCCCCAGCTTAAGACCTAACTTCTTTAATCGGGTCGCTTAACACAGTTTTATTCGTGTGAAGGTTAAACTATATAGCACGGTTAACTGACTACGTCAGTTAACCTTTTCAACAACAACAACAACAACAGAAATCACACTTGTAGAAATAATTTCATCTGCGTCAAACAATTCGATTCAGGTAGAAAGGAGTCGCAATGATACAGTAGGTCTACCAGCATCGCGAAAGAAAAATTATCTATCATAGAATTAGTAGAGCTATGCGCGAT
>NC_134791.1:56031831-56034331 GCF_046742065.1 Oratosquilla oratoria
AAACGGAACATTTGGGTAATCAGAAAGAGGAACTAGCTCGACTTGAGGAGACTCAGAAATGGGAGCGAATTGAAAGTTGAATGTGGAATAAGCGGAAGGAAGCACCGGATTCCAGCCTGGAAGTTGACGGAAGAGGAAGAGGAGTAGATGAATGATAAAAGAGAGACCTAAAAAAGAGAGCAAGAGAAGATGGAAATATTATATATATGAAGAAAGAAAGAAGGTTTATAAAAGAGAGACAGAGGAGGAGGATGAAGAGGATGTAGAGAAATAGAAGAGGGGCATAGGAGGCAGAGAATTATTGATAAAAAAAAACAAGAGACGATGGAACGAGAAATAAAAACGTAAGAGAATATAAAAGAAAAAAAGACTGGAGGAAAAAGATTCTGAGTACAGTAAGAGGAGGCAAAGAAGAAGGGAGATAAAAGCAGTGTGGAAAAAGAAAAGAGAACTAGAAAGAGACGAAGAAGATTAAGAGGAGAAGGAAGTAGAACTGACAGTCGTATAAAAGGAAGCGATAGAAACAGAGAAGAGAAAAGGAAGAAGGAGTGGAGGAAGAGGAGGAGGAAGAAGAAAAGTAGAAGAACGTGAGATTAGAAGTTAAGTGAGGTATTTGAAATGTAAACACAAAGACAAAGGGAGGAGATGAAACGCATGAGAAGGAAAAGTGAGATTGAAAAAAAGATGTCTTCAAGAAGGAGAGCAGCGACGGATCGAGATCCAGCCAGAAGAGGAGGTGGAGGACAAGGAGGAGGAGGAGGAGGAGGTAATGGAGGAGGATACAGAGGAGGAGGTGGATGAGGAGGAGGAGGGGGAGGTGGAAGCAAAATTTGAGTACGTGCAAGAGGAGGTGAGGAAAAAGGTGGAGGACGGATAGAGAGTGGAAGAAAAAGTAGAGGAGCTGGAGTAAAAGATGGAAGAGAAGATGGAAGAGAAGGAGGTGGAAGATAAGATGAAGTGAAGTTGGTAGCCGGCGAACTCTCTGATGTGGAAGGGAATCGTAGAATGCGGTACGTCTCTATTCGTTCATCAGAATATCCCCTTCAACATGGAACATGCTCTATATATATGCTGTACGCATCTACTCTATGTATATATATATATATATATATATATATATATATACATATATATACCTATATATGAATATATATATAAATATATATGAATATATATATTAAATATATACATAAATATATATATATATATATATATATATATATATATATATATGTATGTATGTATGTATATATATATGTATATATACACATATGCAGGGTGACCACAAAAACACTCCTTGATTTCAAATATTTATAATAAGAAAATATAAATGAATATTCTTACAATTTTGGTGGCTACAGTTGCATAAACTTTTATTTTTTTCCTCATTGGTTGATATCATAGACACTCTATGTGTGCCCCTTTTGTTGGTCACCAAGCATCACAGCGATAATCAAGCTCGGCCCAGATTCTTTGCGGCACATCCGGCATAATCGCGTGAAGTTCAATGATGTGTTCCTGCAATCCATGGTTGCGGGAAATGGAGGTACAAAAACAGTGTCCTTGACATATCCCCAAAGGAAAAACTCAAATACAGTTAGGTCTGGTGATCTCGGGGGCCACTTGCAAAACACCTTGTCATGTGGTCCAGCACGGTCAATCCATCCGTTTGATATACTTGACATATACCCAAAGGAAAAACTCACATACAGTTAGGTCTGGTGATCTCGGGGGCCACTTGCAAAACACCTTGTCATGTGGTCCAGCACGGTCAATCCATCCGTTTGGTATACTTGACATATCCACAAAGGAAAAACTCACCGACAGTTAGGTCTGGTGATCTCGTGGGCCACTTGCAAAACACCTTGTCATGTAGTCTAGCACGGTCAATCCATCCGTTTGGTATACTTGACATATCCCCAAAGAAAAAAACTCACAGACAGTTAGGTCTCGTGATCTCGTGGGCCACTTGCAAAACACATTGCTATGTGGTCCAGTACTGCCAATCCATCTGTTTTGTAGGTCCGCATTAAGAAACGTGCGGACAGCGGCGGTGCGCCATTCTGCTGAAAAATTAAGTAACCACTTTCGGCAGCTAGTCTTGGAATCTGCCAGTTGGTTAACATTTCCAGGTAAGTTTGCCCCATCATGGATGGTCCTTCAAAGAAAAACAGTCCGTATACAGACCGCTCTGTTACTACACAAAACACGATTGGGAAGTCACGTTCAACCTATAGGGTAGCATGCGGATTATCAGTCTACCATATTCTCACATTGTGCCTTTTGACCTTTCCACTTAAGTGGAAAGTTGCTTCATCAATGAAAATGACCTTTGACAGCAGATCAGGGGTCATTTTCCATTAGCACCTGGGGATTGCTGCAAAATTCAAAATACATTTCTTTGTCTTATGGGTATAACTTTTCGACCAGTTCCAGCTTATATGGGGTGAACCTCAAACGTTTCTGTAAGATCTTGCTTATTGTGCTTTGTAGGACTCAT
>NC_134791.1:56039331-56041831 GCF_046742065.1 Oratosquilla oratoria
CCTGTCTTATCTTATCATGCTCTGTCCTGGTCCATCCTACCCTGGCCTGTTCTGTCCTGCCCCATCCTACCCTGGCCTGTTCTGTCCTGCTCCATCCTACCCTGGCCTGTTCTCCCCTATCCCCTTCTGTCTTGTTCTATTTTGTCCTATCCCGTCCTATCCAGCCATATTTTGTCCCGCTCGGTCCTATGCTATCTTGTTCTGCCCTCCTTCACCCTCTTCTGTTTTCTCCTGTCCTAATTTGTCCTATTTTCTACTATCTTGTCCTTGCCTACTCTGCACTATCCCCACCATGCCCAGCCTTGTCCTGTTTTGTCCTTTGTCCCGTCATACCCTGGCCTTTCCTGCTCAATATTGTCCTGTTGGCTCTTGTGCTGCCCCGCCTTATCCTGTCCTGTCTTGTCCTCACCCTGAGGTTCATTTTTCTATGTTTACCTTCCTCCTCCTTCTCCTCCTCCTACTCTTCCTCCTCTTCCTTCTTTTCCTCCTACTCTTACCTCGCACATCCTCAACTTCCACACGTCTTTCCTTCTTCTTCTTCCCATCCACCTTTGCCTCCTCTCCCTTCCTCTCACCTTCTTCCTTCGTTCCTTCCAGTTCTCTTTTCTTTCCTTATTCTTTCCGGTTTCATTTCCTCCTTTATTCTTTCCCTCCCTTCCTCTTTCAGCTCTCCGTTCTTTTTCCCATTATTTTCTCCTCTTTTCCTTGCCTCCTTTCTTCCCAGTCTCCTTCTTCCTTTACGCCTTCCCATTCGCCTTCCCGAACTTCTCATTTCTGCAACTTTCTTCCTCTCGACATCCTTTTCCTCTGTCCACATTTTCTCACTCTCACACTATCATTTATATGCATTGCTCCTCTCCCTTTTTGTCTGTTATACTTTTTCCCCCTTCTTGTCTTGCTGTGCATTATTTCTCTCCATCTGGAGGATTCTACGTTACGTAATCTCGCTGCTTTGCTCAGGCTGCCTTGAGTCATCACTGTGGTGAAGCAATTTCCGCACCTCTCTAATTTTTATCCTTCTGTCAAGCTCTCAAAGAGGAACTCGGGGACCGTTGTTATCCAGCACAATGCAGTGGAACAGGAGACCAAGATGATAAGATCTTTTGGCTCCAAAAGAAGCCGGAAGCGAAAATAAATAGATATACACAGTATGTATGTACAGTTGACTCCACTTAGAGGTATCCCAATAACATCATCATATATTTAACAAATAAACAAGTTTATCAGGCCATAATAGACATATCCATGCTACATATATACGATACATGTCACTGAATTACTTACAAGTGAAGACAATTGTATATGGTAAGTGAATCTGTAAAACCATACATATAACTGACTCCACTTAGAGGTATCCCAATAACATCATCATATATTTAACAAATAAACGAGTTTATCAGGCCATAATAGACATATTCATGTTACATATATACGATACATGTCACTGAAGTACTTACAAGTGAAGACAATTGTATATGGTAAGTGAATCTGTAAAACCATACATATAACTGACTCCACTTAGAGGTATTATAATATCATCATCATATATTTAACAAATAAACGAGTTTATCAGGCCATAATAGACATATTCATGTTACATATATACGATACATGTCACTGAAGTACTTACAAGTGAAGACAATTGTATATGGTAAGTGAATCTGTAAAACCATACATATAACTGGGATTCCGACAAATCAAGACCCACTTCAGGCCAGGGTTTGACCATCAGATCTTAGAGATATCCCACATTTAGCACAACAAAGTTTTTTTTTTCTTAAGTACTTAGCTGTGTTTCGCATAGTGAGCTCCTTCCTCCCGATGAGACGCCACAAAGAGAAACAAGCAGCCAGACGGTGATCATAAAAAAGTGGGTTGATTAAGATAAACCTTCTTGTCTACGTATGGAAAGCCACGGGGATGAACATAGTCTTTCAGCTAGAAAAAAAAATAAAAAAAATAAAAAAATAATAATAATAAATAAATAAAATAATAATAAATAAATAAATGAAATAAAATAAAAGTAAAATAAAAGTCACTCGGTTTGGAAGGGTGAAAGTGAATATGAAATCGGTTTGGTTTCCGTCGTCTGCAGGACAAAACAAGACTCTTGGCTGTTGTCTGTGGACCACAGCCTCTCCCAAGTCTTCTCCTTTATCATTTTGATGAATCAGACAGATATCAATGAATGGGATTTCAATGGACTCAGATTTTTCTATCTAGATTCATAATCCTTCATAAAAATAAATAAATAAATAAATAAATATTGCATGTAAAACAAGGAAACTTACCCGATGATACTATTTTAGATGACATTGATCTTATCGTCTTCCACTCCAGGATTCAATTTTCGGTGAAGTTCGATCAATTTCAACGTTTCCACTTCCTCTTTATGTAGTTTCCTGTTATTGCAACACTTTCTCCTTTTTTGTCTTCTGTTGAAACGCCTCGTCTTTAGAGCCGAAAGCTTTTGGCGTCAAGTGCACATGTCACATTCAGA
>NC_134791.1:56046831-56049331 GCF_046742065.1 Oratosquilla oratoria
GGAATGGCACAGGTAAGTTAGGGAGTGAGGAATTGTTTGCGCGGTTCCGGCATGTGCTAGATAAGACTAGGAATAAGGGAGGGGTTCCTGTTTTATATGGAATCATTCCGAGGCGTAGAGTTGGAGACATGTAACATTCCAGGGATATTGCAAAGAATTGCAGGCTAGCAAAACATTGTAAGGCTAATGGATGGGCATTTGTCGACAACTGGGATCGCATTACGGCAGGAATCACCTATATACAAAAGACGTGTTGATTTACAACTACTCTAAACTACGAGCCTCCTTCAAAAACGAAGTGTTCAAACCTTTGTCCTCAGAATTCATCAGACACTAACCAGATTGCTGATTGACTATGAACGACGCAGCCCTTCTTTTTTTTTTTCTCCCATTCAAAAACATCATCAAATATATATATACATATATATATATATATATATATATATATATATATATATATATATATATATATATATATATATATATATATCTGTTTGATCCTGACTACCAAAAGCTTCTCCTACCAAAAGAAACTACTAGAGTCTGTCCCCTTCCGGAAGTTATCGTTCAGCTTAAAACACCACTACCAGAAACTGCCCCTTCCAGAAGCTATCGGTCACCTCAAACCACCACTACCAGAAACTGCCCCTGCCAAAAGTTATCGTTCACCTCAAACCACCTCGTGATGGCTGGAAAAACTCGTCGATCATAATCAAGACTTCTTTTCCCCACATTATGATACAAAGTATTGGTAAATAACCTGAATACTTTTATTGTCATGGTCATTTTATATTATTATTATTATTATTATCATTATCATTATGTGTTCATTTGTGTGTTAAGTGTTATTTTCGCTAGTGTAATAATAGTTAGTTTTAACGAAGATATTAATTATCCCGCCTAAATTCTCTACCATTCGTCCGAACTACGCACGGCCTTAACTTTTTTTTTTTATCTTTCGTATCACAACTATCCTCATGCATAGGTGAGTCGTGACATACATGCATACATACATACATGTGTGTGTGTGTGTGTGTGTGTGTGTGTGTGTGTGTGTGTGTGTGTGTGTGTGTGTGTGTGTGTGTGTGTGTGTGTGTGTGTGTGTGTGTGTGTGTGTGTGTGCGTGTGTGTGTGTGTGTGTGTTTGTGTGTGTGTGTGTGTGTGTGTGTGTGTGTGTGTGTGTGTGCGTGTGTGTGTGTGTGTGTGTGTGGTGTGTGTGTGTGTGTGTGTGTGTGTGTGTGCGTGTGTGCGTGTGCGTGTGCGTGTTGGTATGTGTGTGTGTGTGTGTGTGTGTGTGTGTGTGTGTGTGTGTGTGTGTGTGTGTGTGTGTGTGTGTGTGTGTGTGTGTGTGTGTGTGTGTGTGTGTGTGTGTGTGTGTGTGTGTGTGTGTGTACATATTGGAAGAGAATCAGCTTAAAAAGGCACGGGAGTGCATTCTTTCTTTCTTTCTTTCTTTTTTTTTTGGGAGGGGTGGAAGACAAAGAGAGAGTCCGGGTATTGCTTTCTAAGAAGTCTGAGTCAACGAAATAAAGAAAGACAAATGTAAATAAAAACAAACAAAAAAGATAAAGTGAGAAGAAATAACATGAAGATTTACGATCGATAAAAACAAGTCTTAAAGATCTGAAAGGAAGTTGCATTATATTTCATGACATCTTTTGCACAGGAAGGCAGTAAAAGAAGAAAAAGATCATGATTTACCCTTTAGCGCACAGAGATTCCTGTGAAACTAAATAAAACTCCCTAACATTTGTAAGAACTTTATTCTTTAAGTGACAAGGTTGATTCGGAGATTCTTCGAGCCCTTTTCAACCCTCAGTCTGGAAGCTCTTCTTCAGCTAAAAATCTCATACAGCGCCAACTAAAGCAAAAATTTCTTAAAGATGATTTGGGAACTTCAAAGCTTATACCTCAAAGCTGATGAAGGATGAAAAGAGAATAAACGGTTGCAGGAAAATAGAAAGAAGAGTGTAAATGGAACAAGGAATAGCCTGGGAAAAGAGAGAGAGAGAGAGAAATAAAGATAGACCAAGAGACAGACAGACAGACAGAGAGGAGTAAATCTAACGAAAGTCCAGGAGAAAGAAATAGAAACAGAAAAAAATTAAGGAGGTTAAAGAAGGAGACAGGAAGAAAGGTAGAGAGGGAAGTGAGGCGGGGAGATGGAAAGAGAGAAAAAAATATAATGTGTGTGTGTGTGTGTGAGAGAGAGAAAGAGAGAGAGAGAGAGATATATATATAGAGCGAGAGAGAGAGAGAGAGAGAGAGAGGAACGTCAGAGGAAGGAGCAAGAGGAAGGAAGAGTCTAATTAGTTCAAGAGTTGTGGAAATAATCTCGTTTTGGTCCTGAGGCTTCTGCCGGCTTGTCCAAAGGAGAAGCCCCCGCAGGAAACCAAAATAATTATATTCTATTTGGTTGACTTCCGAGTAGCAGACTCACTCAGATATATCCAAAAACCCTTAGGCTCCAACGTTGGTTGGCCCCTGATTGAGCATATAT
>NC_134791.1:56059331-56066831 GCF_046742065.1 Oratosquilla oratoria
TGTCAGCTGCGGGAAGCCTCTAAATTCTTTTAAGGCCGATGCTAGGGTCACCTCCCCGCGGGCCAGAGCTGTCGGGAATCAACGCGACATAGCCCACAGCGGGTCCCGGGAATTGAACCCACGATCATATGCTCATGAGTTCGACACGGTATCCACTGGGCTACACATCAGCTTAATAAAATCACTCCTCAGTTCCCTAAACAAAAGTAATGCAATTGACAAAGGTAGTGAGTCGTTGGCGCCTTCGGCACGAGGAAGGGAGGGAGGCCTGTTGTTGCACCGAGAGGAATACATTCGCCCAGCGTTAGCCAAAAGCACATTTGCACGGATCCATTGTAGTGACGGGGTAAAGGAAAAAATTCTGCATCATGTAAGCGAACTGAGTGCTCGCTGTTAATACGTTTATTCAAATCTATTTAAGAAATTAATGATTTCATTATATAAGGATTATTGTTTATATTTATTTTACTGTAAATAATGAATCATATTTGGTTCATTTTTGCACGAGGCTAATTGAATATGCGGTATATTATGTTTAATCAAATCAAAACGTAGCATTATGTTTAATCGAATCAAAACGTACATACAAGAGTATCGGTAACTTCATGGTATTAAGGGAAGTTCCAGGTATACACCAAACTTCGTCGCACGCAAAAGATTTATGGGTTTGGAGAGTTGCACAGCTTTTGGAGACTCCTCGAATGTGTGGAGAATTCCACTGTGTATAATGAGTTTGGAAGCATGAAGACGACTTTGTGGCGTTACGCGTAGACGTCTTTGTCCAACTTTGTGAAGCCAGAAGTTTTCAGGTAAAGAGCTGTCGTATTTACTGCTTCTCCGTGGAAATACACCTCAGGTTGAATAAAGCTCTCTGTCAGTGGTCTGAACCAGTAGTTCTCAACCTTTGGTCCATGGTCCCCGAGTGACCCACGGTGGTTCACTAGGGGGTCCGCGAACCGAAAGCCACCACTAGTTAGTGGATGCAAAACGATTAAATTTAGTGTTGACGTCATTCCCAGTAGGCTAAACAATAGCACCTCATAGGTATGGGGTAAATTTGAAAAAGGTTGAGACCCTCGGGACTCTAAATGATATAACCAGGATAAGTTTCCGTGTGTATGGACAGTGTTAAAGAGATTCAAAATGTGTAAGAAACTGAAATCACAATAACAGGTGTTTTGAGTAGACATATATTGGTTACAGCTAAAAAAAAAAGTAAAGCTGCCCGAAACGTAGATAATGAGAGGAAACCTGTGCTGTATTGTCTACGGAAGGCAGCCCTGACAGCCGAATTAACTCGTCCACCTGAGATACGGTAGATTAACCCTAGAACCACATCGCTGATTTTTGACGAACGTGAACCACATCGCCGGGAGAATTTTACCCTTTTTGGAAAATCAAAAAAACATGCTTAACTTCAAAACAGGTTTATTATAAAATAAACATTGAAAGAGTAACTCTTAAACTGTAGAATGATGATAAGTAAACTTAATTAGTACTTTATGTTAACCCTGTACGTGATTTAATACAAAGTAAGGTAAAAATACTAAACGAAAAGTGTGTGCATGCGCGCGGGAGTAAATCTCCCTGCGATGACGGTGTAAATAAAGGATTGAGAACATATATAATCAGGCGCCTTTTTTGATAGGTTTCGTTATAGCTAGCAGTTAGCGAATCTAATTTGTTCACGGATGGCCCCGTACTATCTAGGAAGCTAGTAGGCATCTGTAAACTCAAAGCATCTAACACTCCTCAGTACAACAACGTAGTCAATAGATATTTGCCGTGGACAAGTGGTGACATTTTAATCCAACTAAATCGTGAGCTTGGAAAGATGGGAGTTTCGCTCAAAACACTCCACCGTTTGTTCCGAGTTTATTCCTTGCCTCCACTTGCCTTTGCGATATAAACATCTATGAAATATGTTTTGAAAATGTTTGATATTAGTAAGGATAGTATAGAGACATGAGACGGGAAAGTACTGTCAAAGTCGTACAGACGTAAAGGACCCCTTTTGTTTCGAAATTTACGAATAAATTCAAAGGATTTTTTTCTATCGATAAGGCAAGTTATTATAAGACACATTAGTCTAAAACGATACCAATAACGGGAAGGATGGAGTGAAAATGAACGACTAAGGTCAAGAAAAGCGAAAAAATCCGAGAAACTCAGATGGCAGGGGAAGACGCGGTTGAGAGTGAGGGAGGGGTAGACAGGAGAGGAGGTACAGACTAAAAGGGGGTTCAAACGGTCTAACGGTTCGTCGAACGCGGTTCGACAGACACGTGTTTAAAGTGATGTGTGAACGTGAGAACGGGTTATTTGGTTGTCGAACACGTTGGTTAAACCCCAAATACCCCGTTCACACGTTCACACATCACTTTAAACACGTGTCTGTCGAACCGCGTTCGACGAACCGTCGGACCGTGAAACCCCCTCTAAGACAGCCTTTTGAGAAAGACTGGAGAAGGGAGAGAATACGAAAAGTAGCCCTGAGTGGGTGTTGTAATCTAGCTTTGTTCTAGAGCATGTTTAATTGTACACTTACACATGCACACAAGCACACACACATATACACACACACGCTCATGCACACACACACACACACACACACACACACACACACACACACACACACACACACACACACACACACACACACACACACACACACACACACACACACACACACACACACACACACACACACACACACACACACACACACACACACACACACACACACACACACACACACACACACACACACACTCACTTATGCACATACATATGTACATACGCATACACATACATATATACATACGCATACACATGCGCATACACATACACATTCGCATACACATGTGCATACACGTACCCATACACATACGCGTACACAAAAACATACGCATACACATGCACATGCACATACATATACATATACACATACACATACACATACACATACGCATACACATATGCATACACATACGCACACACACACATACGCATACGCATACACATACGCATACACATACACATACACATACACATACGCATACACATACATATACACATATATATACGCATGCACACACTGATGTGTGTAAAACGTTCGAGAGTCCATAACAAAATCAACGCTTGGGTTGGCGCAGCCTTCATGCACACGATGTCATCGTCGGCTGTATCGCTATCTAAGCCGTTTTGATTTTCGACATCGCCCTTTTTTCGTCATCGTCGTTATCATCGTCGACTTTGTCTTCTTTTTTTCGTCTTTTTTATCGTTGTCTTCATTTTTTCTTCTTCGTTTTTTTTAACATTGTCTTCATTTTTTCTTCCTCGTTTTTTTTTTTTTTATCGTTGTATTCAGCGACTCACAATCTACCATCGTGGCCGTCGTTGTTCAGAAATCAAATATTTCCTCTTTTCAAAAATCTTATTCCCACGAAAACGAATCGGTGTCTCCTGCGACTCGATAAGGGGGATGTCCTCTCACTAGCACCGCTTCATCTCATTATACAAACCCAATTTCCATCCCAGCGTCATTTCCGTTCCCTTTTAGACATTGTTTCTTCCCTCCCTCTACCCTGCGGCGGCATAGGTCATTCTCACATTCTCCTCCACCCTGTTTCTCTACGATCCTGGGGAGGGGACGGGGGGGTGAGAAGGAGGGAGAGGGTTACATTGACAAAGGCCTCTGTTCCGCTTGCAGCTGTTCCCTGGAAAACTTTGTAATTGCTGTGAACTATTTTACTCCTAAAGCACCTCTCTTTGCACGCGCCACTGCCTGCTACCAACAGCAGACTATGCTGCCCCAGTTGTCATCTCCGCCACAGCCACGGCTACCAACACCAACGCCGTTACAACTACTGTAAGCCTAAATCCACATTAACTTCTCTACTAGCAACGCAACTACCATCTCCGTCTCCACCTCCACCTGTGAATATTTCTGGCATTACTTCCACCACCCTGAGCATCATATCACCATCCACTTGCACCTCCAGGATCTTCGTTGAGATTACCACCGCCAGTGACGGTGCTACGAACAAACAACAATATCACCACTACCGCCTTCAGAACAACACGGGGAACGTATCACAACTATCGTTCAGTCTTCACATCACGATCACTATCACCACCATCATCACCACTACTATCACCATCATCTTCATTACTATTCGTGATTCTGTGGTCAGTATTAAGCTTCAGTGTCGTGTCAGAGGATATAATTTGCGATCTTGCTCAATCGGGGCTCCATTTAAGCAATCAGAAGCATTTTTCGTATTCGCTAGAACATCAATTACATTCGCCTTGATGTTGAGTGGCCACCACATCTATCATTGTTAAAATGCGCAGAGCATGAATGCTGAAAGATCTTTCTGTCCAGATCGAGGTGGTCAAATGCAAAAGATAATTAACAAATAAATAGATAAGTAGATAAGTAAATAAATAAATAAACAAATAAATTAATCAATTAATAGATAACTGGAAAATAAATGAATAAATTAATTAATCAACAAATAAACAAATAAAAAATAAAAGAATGAATAAAGTCAACAAATACGCAAACTGCCAAACAAAGTAAATATTATAGCATTTTGCTCAGATCTTTGTCCAGATCAGCCTTTAACCTTGAGCTATATTGGACTTAATCGCCTCTGCGATAAATTAATTTAATTTGTTGACTATGCCGTTGGCGTGTTTGTTTTACTCCTACTTCCATGTTAGATCTACGTCCTAAGAACTAGAGGGAATTATATTTTGTCTGTGTATGTGCTGCGTCTTACGACACTGCTTCTGACCCAGGGCAGTGGACAAGATGCAGGAATGACCCGTCATCCAGGAGGTGCCGAGATAAGAGGGAGGGAAGAGGGTGGAGGGGAGTGGAGTGGGATAGGGGATGGAATGAATGGGAGTGGTATCTATGTCTTTGTAATTTGGCTACCTCCCGTGTAAGGGGGAAAAAGCCTTTGGTATATGTATGTATGTATGTATGTATGTATGTATGTATGTATGTATGTATGTATGTATGTATGTATGTATGTATGTATGTATGTATGTATGTATGTATGTATGTATGTATGTATGTATGTGTGTGTGTGTGTGTATGTATGTATGTATGTGTGTATGTATGTATGTATGTATGTATGTATGTATGTATGTATGTATGTATGTATGTATGTATGTATGTATGTATGTATGTATGTATGTATGTATGTATGTATGTATGTATGTATGTATGTATGTATGTATGTATGTATGTACTATCCAGTGTGCAAGTGCCTACCAAAAGAAAGAAAAAAAATCTCTCCTACTCCATAATCACCCCCGCACATAACGACATTACGTCATCATCATCATACCCTGGAAGGCAAATTAATAACATAATCTCTGCCGTTATGGCAGCTGTTTTCAATATTCCCTACTAAAGCACTCACCACCGCTAAGACCTTCAATTACAAGCCTCTCCAAAATTCATCAGTACAATCATAATTACAGTCGTCTGCATGTATCAATCTCAGATTACCTTGTCAGTTTCATTCAGACTGACAGCAGTCCTTATGTAAGTGAGGACTGGGGGGATCCAACAGGCAGAAGAAAATCGTCTAACGACAAACAAAGAGAGTTGGCTCATGTCATCCACGAATAAATATTTAAAGAGAACGTTCGGTTTGGACGGTGAGACCCCGGGAATTATGGTTGCATCGGTCTGAAAAAAAAAAGAATAAAAAAAGTGTAGAAACTGTTTCCTCCATTTCAAAAATACAAAATGATCGTTGGGTCACGCCCGCCGATCGGGGTGAGATCTCGGTTTAAAACTCCTTGAATTCGGTGACGCCTTGACAGAGACTCAATGGTGACAAGCACCAATAAACTTTTTTGAGATATAGCAGCAACCTTCAGACAACAGGACCTTAACCAGTAGAGGCGAAGCCCCAGGACTCACGTGAATAAAATGCTCTGGAGTTTGCCAAACACAGAACCTCCACTTGGCGTCGCCGAATTAAAGAGGCCCAATCGGTTCTGGTAAGCGGGCTGATGGCCCACACAGCAATTCAGCCGTGAAAGCAGATGAACCAGAGCCCGTTTTATCCCCAGAGCCGAATAGAATTGTCTGTCGTTAACAAGAATAAAATATATAAAGTACATTTATACCCTAAATTTTCTCGACATCCTTGTCGTACTATAATTTTTCTGTCCATAGAAGGCGGCGTGTTCGGTACAATCTATGTTGCAAATATGGCAGCTATTTAATATCTCAATGAAATATTAGAAAAAAAAATACTGCATCTTGTATGGTCATGACTAAGCAGTCACATCACGAACGCTAAGATAATGTGTTACTTCCGCGTTATCAACCTTTTTTTTCACTTCTTCAACTGTAATCTGGCACCAAATGATTTCGTTCAGCTTAGAGGAAAGAATGAAATACATGAAGTCTGCCTTGACCAAGCAGTATCCAAGCCGAGTCTCGCATCTTCAAGAAAATGGAATTGCCTGATGCCAGACAGAATCAAAGCTGTAAAGGGCTTTACCGAGCTACAAAGGACGCCCTCTAAGATCGGAAAGGGACTTTGTACAACTTATCAGCCATTTTATTCCGAGGACCTTGGAGGACGAAGAGAAGAAAAAAAAAAAAATATATATATATATATATATATATATATATATATAATATTTATATGTATATATATATGTATGCATATATATATATATATATATATATATATATATATATATATATCGGAAACTGTAAACACCCGATTTAATTGAAGGGTTTATATATATATATATATATATATATATATATATATATATATATATATATATATTATATATATATATAAAGGAGAAGGTGGACGAGAATGAGGTGGAGGAATAGGACCAGGACGATGAGACGAAAGAGGTGGAGCGAGAAAGAAGAAAGACAAATTGGAATCGGATGAGTGGAAGTTGAGGAGGAGGAGGAGGATGGGGAGGGAGAGTCTAGGAGAAGTTAAAGAAAAAGAAAAAAGATAAGTAGGAAGTTTGGGAAGTGCAAGTAGAAAAAGGGAATAAAGAAGGAGGAAGGCGGGCGGCGATAGAAGTACGAAAAATGGAAGGAAACAAGTGTTTGTCTTTATTTTCTCTTTCTGTTTTGTAGAAATCATGGCTTTCTTCCACAGAAAACGGAACGTGGGCATATCGCTAAGTAGGCTAAACAAATAAGCAAAAACTCGATTACTCGGAGCAAAAATTGTGTTAGTGATGAAGAAAGCAAACTTTCCGAGCTCCAAAGTTTGGGCGAAGAAAAGTAAATACTGGTAAAATATTATAAAGTATTTCTTAGAAATTTGAATGATATTTGCCTCCGTAAAGCTTTATATATATATATATATATATATATAATATATATTATATATATATATATATATATATATATATATATGTATATATATATATACATTTATATATGTACAGAATATGTATATATATATATATATATATATATATATATAT
>NC_134791.1:56086831-56089331 GCF_046742065.1 Oratosquilla oratoria
CCTGACAAATGATGACTCCCATCAAAGCAAACACCCAAATTTTTCCTTTAGTGAAATGATCGAGCTCATTGCCCCGACTGTTCAAGGTATATCGTATACATTGCATTTTCTTGTTGCGCTGTTGTGTGTGTGTATCGTGACCAGATGCACATAATTAAAAATGCTGGAATGGTTCCCAGATATCTATGTGTCTACACAATTACATGTATTTTAATGTTATCTAATGCCCTGATTACGGGAGGTGTTACATCACAGCTGAATAAAACCACATAAGAACATAAGAATGAAGGAGATTGCAAGAGACCATGAGGCTTACACTAGGTAGTTCCTTGTCCATTACCACCTGTCATTCCCCATTAAGTTGTCAAACCGTTTCTGAAATCAACTGATAGTTTCAGCGCTCACTACATAGTTACTAAGTCTATTCCATTCGTTGACCACCCTATTAGTAAACCAATTCTTGCCTATTCCCTTTGCAACACACAAATCCATCAGTAATATGCGACAAAGAGAAGTTCGTTTAAGATAGATTTAGCCTATTGAAGGGCTTTTTCTCTACCAGAATAAACTACTTGGTTTCAGCCAAAATCGAGAGACAAATGCGGCCATGTCCGAGTTAACAGCATAATGGTTAAACGATATTCAACTTTACCCTTCTGAGGGAGATAAATTTACGCTTTATTGACCAACAGACCTTTACGCATCCACTTCTTTATTTTCATTTATATATATATACATATATATATATATACACATATATATATATACATATGTATATATATATATATATATATATATATATATATTTTTTTTTTTCTTTTTTTTTCTTTTTTTTTTTATCTAACGGTAACTGTTCACAGCCGGCATCACAACATTCGTGCCTATAATTATCCCCGAGTGACTCAAAACAAAAGAATAAAAAAACAAATAGATCAAATAAATTAATAAGTAGGTAAATGAGTATATGAATAAATGAATAAACAAATAAATATATATAAGAGAATAAATAAATTAATCAATCAATCAACATACAAATAGATAAATCAAAATGAAGATTGTATGTCTTCATTTTATTTATATTTTCTACTTTTCTTCATATTTCAACCGAATGATTTAGACTGATAGACATTTTGTTTGGGTATTTCAATAGTTTATGCACACTGGTTATACCAAATTGAAAATTAAATTGTTCAGTATTTGTTGATATCGAGAAAATGTAAATTAACTAATTGCGTGCCATGACGCCGCGAAAAGATTTTGTGCCAAACGGCAGGCGATTTTATTTAGCTGATGGCCGGCCCTCCTTTGAACAAAGACTGTCGATAAAGACCCCATTTAGGAACCAGTCACTAAGCTTACAACCTGTTTCCAACCACCGACGACTAGGTGGTCGCTGGTAGTCGGCAATAAGATAGATGAATAGATAAATCGATAGATAGATAGATATATTACAACACACACTGAATAGTCCCCCGTACATAGATTTTCATCTAATCAACCACATTAATTTTTTTCCATTTCAATTCCTTCCATAGGTTTTGCGTCACCGACCAATCGCTTGGTTTTCGGTCCAAAGTGGTCGGAAACAGGTCGTAAGCTTAGTGTGACTGGGGCTCAGGCCGAGTTCTCCCCTACAGGATGTCGAAGAAGGAAAAATGTGCGGTTGCGACGGAGGGACTTAGAGAAGAATGTACAGACTAAGACGACGACCTTTTCCATGAGGGAGATGAAGCGGGGATTCCCTCGTCTTAAAGCGGCCCATACACGATCAATTATATTGCGCAATTTCGACAATTAAATTGACAATGAAATTGCACGATACAACTGATCGTGTATGGCCGCTTTAGAGTCCAATGCAAGACTGCACGACTCCCATGTATTTTGTATTATATGTCTATTCATTTGTTATTATTTGTCTGTTTATTATTTGCTTGATTTTCATTTATCAGTTATCAGATATTTGTCAATTTATTTTTATTTGCTATTTACCTGTTTGTTTATTGTCAAACTATACCTATGCATTTATTTATTTTATTCATTATTATATATATTATTATAATTTTTTGTCTGTTTATCATTTGCTTGATTTTCATTTATTATCAGATACCTATCAATTTATTTTTATTTGCTATTTACCTGTTTGTTTATTCTCAAACTATACCTATGCATTTATTTATTTTATTCATTATTGTATATATTATTATAATTGTTTTATTTTTCATTATAATTTCTTCCGCATCCGACCTAGTTACGGACCATAAGGTCTCCTGTCGGCATGCTCCGCCTTTGTAATCCTTTGTAAATTAAGCTACTGGTTCTTAACCTGGGGGGGGGGGACCTCAGGTACCCCCAAGGGGTACAAAGCCTTGAACCCCCCCCCCCTTGGGGGGGGGGGTTACGAGACCTGATAGCCACTGCAATAGTACTGCGTATTTACAATGAGATAGCAAAGCAAGGTTTTCATCCCTATCCTCTTCATATGTTTGCATTGTATTTGTAT
>NC_134791.1:56094331-56099331 GCF_046742065.1 Oratosquilla oratoria
TGGCGTCAACCAGAATTGACTTTAAACGTGCGCTTGTCTGAGATCGTCTGGCTTCAGCTCGAGCAATTGTGTAACATGTGAGCAGCACTGAAAGGGATAATAGGAACAGACAGAACCCTTCCTCCGTGTTTAGGAGTTCCCTTGGCTGAGCTCTGAGGTCTACAAATTCCAGACGGAAGTAACATAGTCATCGATTACAGCAAAACAGTGTCAATGCACATCAACAAACACATCCAAAGCATCCAACATTTTCCCATTGTACTTTTTATAAACGGTTGAGACTCCATGTATCTGAGAATATTGGATGATGTCCCCAAATGGAGAATTAAAATTCCCTCCGCCTGTTGACTTTTACAAAAGAAATGAAATTGTTGGAGTGAAAGAATACTCTATAAATATATAAGTTATTAAGGGGTGACTATAGTCTTGACCTGGTATTTGGCGGTCACGAGTCTTTTAAGGAGCCACTTTGCGTGTTGGCTACAGAATACTACAGACTCTTAATGCTCTGTCAACTAAAGTCTTTCGGAGTTCTAGCATCTGGGCTTCAGAAAGTTTGTGTCCATGTCCTTCTGCCTAGACTCACCTACAACTATCAGGCCTAAACTCCATCTCTTACAGCCACTTAGAAGATTTTGAAGTACCTTCTTCACTACGAGCAAGGCTCTCAGTTGTTCAACCTGGCGACTTTAGAGAACCCGCATTTGAAAACTACCCAGAAGTTTATGTGCTAGCTCTTTCACTTTCCACGGCACTAGAACCTCCTTCCACATAATATTTCATCTTCATAAGTGATCACTAGAC
The DNA here is from genome assembly GCF_046742065.1 of Oratosquilla oratoria. NCBI lineage: Eukaryota > Metazoa > Arthropoda > Malacostraca > Stomatopoda > Squillidae > Oratosquilla > Oratosquilla oratoria. The sequence continues at coordinate 56,095,136 of NC_134791.1, forward strand.
ACTCACAGTGACAACCATAACGCCACGAATTGACACATATCGCAACAGTACCATACCAACCATTGTGCTCCATTAACCATCTACGAGTATCTGCTGTTTAGTTAAAGATAGGCTCGGTCCTATACCAGACCCTGCTTCAAGCGGTTCAGATTAACCTTTTTTTTTCGTACTTCACTGTAATCGTTACATGTCATTAGCGAATATCTGCTCATACCAATAATGCTGAAGTCGTTCCCAGTCTGTGCGCTGGAAATTCATTTAAACTTTTCTCTCTCTTCTCTCTATTTTTTTCCGGTCCTTGCGCTGGTTAATTGAAACCACTAGTCTCATGTCTCTCCCAGCGTGTTTGCTGGACGAATTACATGTTTGCCTATGTAGGCCTTATAAAAATTGATTTTATATTCTATTTGTAACCATATCCTTTTGTTTTTGTTGCAATACGATTAGTGCAAAACTCACAACTTTAAGTAAATTTTCAGCCTTTGGGATGCGAAGTTGTCATTTCTCATCTATCATACACATGTGGACCGGTATGTTTATATGTATGTTTGTATGTATGTATGTATGTATGTGTGTATGTATGTATGTATGTATGTATGAATGTATGTATGTATGTATGTGTGTGTGTGTGTGTGTGTGTGTGTGTGTGTGTGTGTGTGTGTGTGTGTATGTGTGTGTGTGTGTATGTATGTATGTATGTATGTATGTATGTATGTATGTATGTATGTATGTATGTATGTATGTATGTATGTATGTATGTATGTATGTATGTGTGTATGTATGTATGTATGTATACTTTTCCTTGCTATGGACTAAGTTGACTTTTGTTTGTTTCCCCTTTAATTGTTTTAGGTTATGTAATCTTATTCCTCTGGTGTAGTTAAACCATCTGATTAGATTTCGTGAATTGATTGGTTCTGACAGTAGGTCCGATTAATTCAACGACTAAATGATTTAGTGAAATTGGTCCCTTATACCCTACTGGCCTGTCGGCTAAGCAAATCCACCCGCCCTTTGCTTTCAAATTACAGAGTTTGATAAGGCCCTTGTGCCAAGTGACTCTCTAGGCTGTTTGGCTTTGTTGATCATTTGATTTCGTCGATCAGATGATGTTCTCGAAACCCATTCACATTAGCATAGGTAATAAGCTTTTCCCCTGATTTGTATGATTACCGGGAAGGAGAACTATGGGATTTGTCATCGTTTTCTCTTTTTCTAAAGCCTGCAGTTCTTTAATGTCATTCGCTGGAACGAGAATGTGAACTGAATCATGCGTTTCGCATGTATTTGGTGATGAGAAATGCAATGGACAAGGGTGACAGAGAGTAGTGTAACAGTTGTGGGCTGCTACATAAGGGGGACTTAATGCGGACGAGAAATACCTTGGTGGTGAATTTTTCGTTTTATTAAGATCTGGGTTTGCAAAGATTACACAATTAGGCCTTTCACCTAATACTCCTGGTGCCGGACTTTGACCGCGGCACTACCCTGGGTAGATCTCTGCCCTTTACCAGGTGCATGACCTGGGCAGATCTCTGGCAGGCCCGTGACCTGGCCAGCTCTGTCTCGGCGGATGAGTGGGTTGTCGTATGTGAGACGTATTAGTTAACAATTATAGGCATTGGTGTTAGTTCCGTTATATAGGGGTTAGTTGTATGGTTGGTGGGTGTAGTAAGATATGCTGTACATACTTTATATTACGGTAATGTAATTGGGGCAAGTATGAGAAAGAGTTCAATAGGTCTGTCTGGTGACATTAGGCATCTTCTTGTCGTGACACTGTGATGCATCCTGTTATGACCTAAGTCAGCTGTTTTGGGTAGGGAAAGCGGTGATGTTTGCAAGATTACAGGTCTTTCTCAATGCGAGTACCATGTCGCATGTCTGTGGATCTCATGCGTGGTTGGTGATGGTTAGTAATGGTTACAGTAGGAGGTGAGTTCAAGGGGTGCAGGGTTAGAGAATGTAGGGAGATTTAGATATTCGCGATCACATATAGCATGGAATTGGGGAATAGGGGGTTAAAGTATAAAATTAAGAGAAAATAATGAAGCAAGGTTTCTGGAGATGAACGCAAAGAGAAGACTTTACAAAGGAATAGCTGCGTCCATTTTACTCTAAAGAGCAGAGACTTGGAATTTAGAGGAGATGCAGGGATGACCCGTCATCCAGGAGGGCCAAGATAAGACGTAGGGAAAGGGGTGGATAGGAGTGGAATATGTGGGGATGGAATGGGTGGGAGTGGCCTCTATGCCTTTTTTTTTTTTTTTTTTTTTTTTTTACCTCCATTGTAAGAAGGAGAAAATCTTTGGGATATGTATGGATGTAGAAAAGAAAAACATAAAACTGTTTTAGACGAAGTGTTGAGGTAGCTACGAGGATGGGTATGGTAACAAGTGTGGAGGCGAGAGAGTTGAGGAAAGAGAGTTGGCAGATAGGGTTGATCGAAGAATACTAGGATGGTTTAGGTGTATAGAAAGAATGTTAAGAGAGAGACTAGCGAAAATAGAATGGGGTGCGAAGGTTGTACAAGGGTGAGGAAATTCCGCTGCCCGAAGGGTTTTCCTCTTGTCTGTTCCATACGTCCTCGAGTGAATTATGTAAGGGGAGAGGGGGCGGCGCCTTGAATGAAGCGGTGGGGAATAACCATCTTCGGCTTTCAGCTCCTGCTGTGGAGGTGTTGTGTCTTGCTGCATTTCGCATGACCTGAGCAGTGGATCCTTCATCCACAGAGCTAAGCTGGGAGGGACAGAAAGCACGATGTATGTTGGATGAGTGTATGCTTTGTCTTGACTACCACCTTATTAAGGGAAAGAGACTTTTGTTATATGTATAAAAGCGTTAACTAAAATGTATTTATCTGATAATGAAGTCGACAATTATATAACATTTATGAAGCATTGGGATTTGTTTGTATTATTAACCAAATCTCGACTGACAGGTCTATAGTATCCACAGGTCACTTTTGACATGGTTGACAAACCAGCTTAAGTTACGGAATATCGACTGTGAACGTTTATCAACCATTGTAGAGTGTGTGTGTGTGTGTGTGTGTGTGTGTGTGTGTGTGTGTGTGTGTGTGTGTGTGTGTGTGTGTGTGTGTGTGTGTGTGTGTGTGTGTGTGTGTGTGTGTGTGTGTGTGTGTGTGTGTGTGTGTGTGTGTGTGTGTGTGTGTGTGTGTGTGTGTGTGTGTGTGTGTGTGTGTGTGTGTGAGTGTGCGTGTGCGTGTGTGTGAGTGTGCGCGTGTGTGTGTGTCTGTGTGTGTGTGTGTGTGTGTGTGTGTGTGTGTGCGTGTGTGTGTGTGTGTGTGTGTGTGTGTGTGTGTGTGTGTGTGTGTGTGTGTGTGTGTGTGTGTGTGTGTGTGTGTGTGTGTGTGTGTGTGTGTGTGTGTGTGTGTGTGTGTGTGTGTGTGTGTGTGTGTGAGAGAGAGAGAGAGAGTGAGGATAGGGGGTGGGGATGTGTTTAACATATGTCATTAGAATGAGTGAGTTAAGGAATAAAAACGAAGATAAGCTGTAGAAAGCATTCACTTCAATTTGATAATACTGGAAAGCTAGCTTAGGTGTAATGACAATCGTGTAATAACCAACTGTCTAGATACGACCTCTCACTTGAACAGATTCGTTCGGTGTGAGCTAAGGGACTTTGAATAACGACGTTGGCCCTCCCTCTTCTCCTTTTGTAGCCAAGAATGATCCCTTACCTGTGTTGGTCCTACAAGAAGGACGTCAGAGGGGGTCTTCTCTTTACCAACCATCTCCAGAACTCTTTACGACACTCACCTCCAACTGGAAATGTACTCCTGTGGGTTTAGCATTTGATCTATGGATCTGTCCCAATATCTCTCAACCTCAATAGTTTCTCTACCCCTTTTGAATATCCTTTTCTTCTTCCTTCTTCTTCCTTCTTCTTCCTTTCCTACTATTACTTCTACTTCTGCCAACTTCAATAATTTCTCTCCCTCTTTTGGATATTCTTTTCTCCTTCCTCCTCCTCCTTTTCCTCTCCCTCCTCCTTCTTCCCTTCCTACTTTTACTTCTACTTCTGCCAACTTCAATAGTTTCCTCTTTTGAATATATTTTTCTTCTTCCTCCTTCTTCCCCCTCCTACTATCACTTCTACTTCTGCCAATTTTAGTAGCTTCTCTCCCTCTTTTGGATATCCTTTTCTTTCTCCTCTTCCTCCTCTTCCTCCTC
>NC_134791.1:56104331-56116831 GCF_046742065.1 Oratosquilla oratoria
GAACTTCCAGTAGGAGTCGGAGCACTTGGTATGTAATGCCGTCATCCCCGGGGGCAGAAGTTTTTGTATTAGCTATGGCTAGTCGTAATTCATTCTCCGTAATCGGGACGTCGTCTTCTTCATCTGGGTGGAGAAGAGCAGCCATTAGGTGGAGATTACGGGTGTTGCGACGAGTGGAGAGTGCCTCTTGGATATGCGTAGGAAGATTGTAAGTCTGTGACTGTGACGACCATAAAGTAATGAGGTCCTGGGCGTAGGCGGCTGGACTGTGATGGAGGGCGCTGGGAGGTTGCTTCTTAACGACCCTTTTTACAAGGCGCCACATGGTCGCGATACTAGTCTGGTGATTTATGGAATCAGTGTATTTCTGCCAAGACTCTTTGTAGGCACAGTTCTGGAGGGCGACCATATTATCCCGTGCTATTTGGTACTGATGTAAAGAATCAGGTGTGGGTTGCGTCTGAAAAGTATGACCAGTAGTCTGTGTAGCTCTCTCCGCTTGGATAATACGGTGGTCCAACGTCCATGAGTGAGGTACAGGGCGGCGTGGTAGGTGAGCTTTGGTTACATAGCGGCTGTAGAAGTCGTGTGTGGTATTCACTAAGGACGTGTATAGTGCGTCGGGGGATAGGAAGTCAAATGTGGGAAGGAGACTAGAGATGTACGAAATATACGTAGGGCAATATTTAGGAGGAATGGATATACGGGTCCGGTGATGAGGAGTTGGAATCCGAGATGGTATGGAGTAGTATAAACTAAGAGCAATATGGTCGGAGAAGAGAGAAGGAATTGATTGACAGGCGACACGGGATGGCACGAGGCCAGACGTGATGATGTGGTCAACTGTGCCTCCACGTGCATGTGTGGCTCCACCAGTTTCCCATCGTGTGAGTCGGTACCGATGTATGTAGTTGAGTAGAGGGATTCCACTACGGTTGGGGACAGGGGAGGCATCACCAAGAGCAGGATGTCGAGCGTTGAAATCCCCCATATAAATCACTCCACGATTTGTAGGTACTGGGAGGGCAACAAGATTAATAACACCAGGGGCAGAGTATACGTTGCAAAGTCGAAGTTTACCATTGCCCACAGTGACTTCAATTAACTGAAAGGTCATAGTAGTATCCCTGGAGCATCGAAGGAGCTTGTGTGGCATGGATGCGTGGACGTAAGAAATGAGGCCATTCCTGGCTGGATGTATGTATGAGACATAGCCAGACAGCGTAGGTGCTATGTCGCATGGCTGAGCACCACCGGGAAAGGCTTCTTGAATAAATATAATCTGGGGTTGATGGCGATGGACATATGTCTTCAGTGCAGTGAGTTTCGTGTTATGGCTTATACCGAAAGCATTCCAGGAGATGACGTGAAGCGATACGAGATCAGAGAATCTTATTACTATGTGCTTTGCGAGAGCCGGAAGAGGTTGGTGTTTGAATGTGGGCGCTGCCAGGCGGAGCATGGGTAGAGGAGTTCAAAGGCGACGAGAGCTTTTCTAGATGGGAGGCAACTGTATCAAGTCGCTCTGTAAGGGCTGTGACAGAGGTGATAAACAACTTTGTGAGATTCAACTAGACTGGCAAGTGTGGTTGCTGTGGTAGCCTGTTGGTTAACTAAACTTTCGATACGGGCATCTATGGCATCAAATCGCTTCGTGAGGGCTGAACAGCGGGATTCGAGAGATGCAACAGCTTGGCGAAGAGCTTGTACTTCAGCAGAGTCCGTGGTGCTGGGCGTCGTGAGAGAGGTGGCTGGAAGTGGTGGTGGTGGTAGTGATGATAGTGGTGGTCCAAGTCTTTGGGAAGTGGCCGTGGGTGTTCGCTTAGTACAGCCATGCCAAACGTTGACCCCTGGTTTATGGCATCGGGGGCACTTCCATCGGGATGTGTCTGGTGGTGGGGATATGGAAAGTTTTGAGGTAGATGCGGAGTCGTCGGGCGTGGTGGGTGGAGTGGGTGGGCGGTGAGGGCAGGAACGAGTGTCATGATTCTCCGCGCACCAGGCACACTTTGCGGGAGCGGAACAGTATCTTGAGATATGTTTGAAGCCCCAGCATTTATAGCACCATGGAATTTCATCTTTCATTTTGCGAAGCTCACAGGGAGGGAGGAAAGGTAGGAAGGGGAACTCTAAGGTAGGCGGCGGTGGTTCAAGTAGGCTCCACGTGATGACTAGTCGGTTGATTGGCGTCCCATTTTGGACGAATCTGCGAGCTGTATGTATCCCTGGATATTCCTTGGCATGAGAGGCATCGATGCTGACAGGGTATCGAGTGAGGAGGTACGTAGGGAATTTACGTGGTCTTTCCGTAGAGTCCTGGATGACTAGGCGTAAAGATAATATTTCCCCACTCGTGATACTTGTAATGATGTCTTGTCGTTGTCTTGAAACATAGACGAAACGAGATGTAATAGCTGACATCTTCACCTCAGCCAGCTCACGATCGAGACGGAAAGACTTGGCAACGTTGGAGAGCCACCGAAGTTTCACGTCACAGCTTGAGTTGTCAGGGAAAGTTAATTTGACATATTTCTCTCTGGGAGCAAAGGCAGGAGCCTGTGACGGCGAAGTATAGGACGAGATTGGGGGGGTAGGGGTGGGAGATGGTGTGATATCATAAGCTTGTGGCTCTGTCATTGGATTCTTCTTCGATGATTTAGCAGCAGGAGAAGGTGGTGGGCTGCTATTATTGGAGACTTCATTTAGAGTGCGTTTAGCGGGGGTAAATGGTTGTGGTGCAGAGTTGCCAGATGCAGGAGAATTTCCTTGAGCGTGATGGTTGTAAGTCGTAAGTGGGGGCCATATGTTAATTGGATTTTCATCGTCACTCATAGCGAGATCGGCTTCAACGATGGCAATAGCCTGTGGCCCTGAGTAGTCCATGATTACCACACGTTAAGATTATTCACAGGAGTTACGGATTTATGAGGCAGTATGCGGGGAGAGCGATTCATCCATGTCGTCACAAACCTCTTACTGCGCATGCGCAGACTTGGCCGCCCCTGACCAGGAAGGTCGGAGGGATAATGTTTTCACAGTTATAGACTAAGTTAGTTAATGTTCACACACCGTGATGACAAAAAATGGTAGAGGTGGTCTTATAGTATCTCACAGCACACAACGAAAGGTTGGAACACAATAACACTGCCGGAATTCTAACAAAGAGCACGGAGCTCAAAACTGTAGGACCGGTCACACGCCATATTTGTTTTCAGAGAGAGAGAGAGAGAGAGAGAGAGAGAGAGAGAGAGAGGGGAGAGAGAGAGAGAGGGAGAGAGAGAGAGAGAGAGAGAGAGAGGGAGAGAGAGAGAGAGAGAGAGAGAGAGAGAGAGAGAGAGAGAGAGAGAGAGAGAGAGAGAGAGAGAGAGAGAGAGAGAGAGAGAGAGAGAGAGAGAGAGAGAGAGAGAGAGAGAGAGAGAGAGAGAGAGAGAGAGAGAGAGAGAGAGAGAGAGAGAGAGAGAGAGAGAGAGAGAGAGAGAGAGAGAGAGAGAGAGAGAGAGAGAGAGAGAGAGAGAGAGAGAGAGAGAGTGAGAGAGAGAGAGAGAGAGAGAGAGAGAGAGAGAGAGAGAGAGAGAGAAAAAAGGTGAACTCCCGAGTCCAACAGGAAGCATTCAACCTCGATGACACTGGCGTCGAGTTCCGGAATATTCATTCCAGCGCCATTACCACGTGTTTTGTTATTGAACAAGAAATTGCCGGTCGTTTAAAACTTGGCAGCTTTTTTCAACAGTTATTTCAGGTATACTCGCCAGGCTCTCGGTCTCGCTAAAGTTTTCCGCTCGCCAAAGTTTTCCTCGCTTGAATCACTACTCGACTTAAAAGGCACCTGTCAGATTTCAACGAACCCCCTCCCCCCCGTCTCATCAGGGCGCGCCTTCCACATTCATTTTACTTACTATATGCTAATTGGTTAATAAAACATTCAGCAGGAGTATGCATGAACCAGTACATGATTTCAGTGCAGTTGTTGAATCTTGCAACTGTCAGATTTCAACGAACCCCCTCCCCCCCGTCTCATCAGGGCGCGCCTTCCACATTCATTTTACTTACTATATGCTAATTGGTTGATAAAGCATTTAGCAAGAGTATTTATGAACAAGTACATGATTTCAATGCAGTTGAATCTTGCATCTGTCAGTATTCAACGAACCCCCCCCCCCAGTCTCATCATGACGCGCCTTCCACATTCATTTTACTTACTATATGCTAATTGGTTAATAAAACATTCAGCAGGAGTATGCATGAACCAGTACATGATTTCAGTGCAGTTGTTGAATCTTGCATCTGTCAGTATTCAACGAACCCCCCCCCCCGTCTCATCAGGGCGCGCCTTCCACATTCATTTTACTTACTATATGCTAATTGGTTAATAAAACATTCAGCAGGAGTATTCATGGACCAGCACATGATTTCAGTGTAGTTATTGAAGTTTGCATCTGTCAGAATTCAACGAACCCCCCCCCCCGTCTTATCTGGACGCGCCTTCTACATTCATCTTACCTACTATATGCTAATTGGTTAATAAAGCATTCAGCAGGAGTATTCATAAACCAGCACATGATTTCAGTGTAGTTGTTGAATTTTGCATCTGTCAGAATTCAACGAAACCCCCCACCCCGTCCTACCAGGACGCGCCTTCCACTTTCATTTTACTTACTATATGCTAATTGGTTAATAAAGCATTCAGCAGGAGTATTCATGGACCAGCACATGATTTCAGTGTAGTTATTGAAGTTTGCATCTGTCAGAATTCAACGAAACCCCCCACCCCGTCCTACCAGGACGCGCCTTCCACTTTCATTTTACTTACTATATGCTAATTGGTTAATAAAGCATTCAGCAGGAGTATTCATGAACCAGTACATGATTTCAGTGCAGTTGTTGAATCTTGCACCTGTCAGTATTCAACGAAACCCGCCCGTCTCATCAGGACGCGCCTTCCACATTCATCTTACTTACTATATGCTAATTGGTTAATAAAGCATTCAGCAGGAGTATTCATGAACTAGCACATGATTTCAGTGTAGTTGTTGAAATTTGCACCTGTCAGAATTCAACGCGCCTTCCACATTCATCTTACCTACTATGTGCTAATTGGTTAATAAAATATTCAGCAGGAGTATTCATAAACCAGCACATGATTTCAATGTAGTTGTTGAATTTTGCACCTGTCAGAATTCAACGAAACCCCCCCGTCTCATCAGGACGCGCCTTCCACGTTCATTTTACTTATTGTATGCTAATTGGTTAATAAAGCATTCAGCAGGAGTATTCATGAACCAGCACATGATTTCAGTGCAGTTGTTGATTTTTGCAATATCCCCATAGTTAATGAGAAAGAATAATGAGCTTATAATCAAATTACCACAAGTACACTGCGCAATTGGGTGATCGATTTTATTATTTTCATAGGCGCTTCCCACAAAGGCGAACAAAGAAGAAAAGTGGGGTGATGTTAGTCTTTTTCTATATCTGGTAATTAATGAAATTGGAGATATTTTGAGCAGCTTCAACATGACTGCCAAAATTATCATATGAGGTTCCAAAATGGGGTATCGAGGAAAAGCAAATCCGCTCCTTCATCATGGCGAGTACATTCTCTTGAATCTAAAGATATTCGGGTAAATTTGGACGAATTTCTTTCACCAAAGAATTGTTTCTATTGTCAGAGAAAAATAATATCTTCCCTAAAATTACCCAATGTTAAATCGTATTCATATACATTATAAAATAAATTATATGACTCCCTTCATGAGATATAAGTTAATCAAAATAAGCTTGTCTCTTATAGACAGAAAAGTTGAAATTTGGTCAACTAAATTTGGTCATGCTAACAATAGATAAATGTAATATTTGAAACATGACACTTTACAAGGTTGGCAGACCTGGAAAAGAGCCCACGGAATCCCTCTAGTTTCCATAGGAAACCCATTTTCGAAAATCTCGAAAATCTCGATGGGAGTGAAGATGAAACCAACGATATAAGGTGCGTTTACCACGGCAAAGGGACACCGGTGACTCCTCCCTCTTGTTCTGGCTATCCAAGTATGTAAGGCACAGGTGACGGCTCTGGCCGCGGCTGAGCGCCTTCCGCCGTAGGTCCCTGGCTCGTGAGTCTCACCTATGTGGACAAGTATCCCGTTGTAAAAGTGACATATTAAAGTCTATTTCAGTCCTTTTTTCTCCATTTTGAATATATAATGAGGAAACTTCCTTTTGCAACTAAGGGGAGTATAGAAGTGACATGTCAAAGTCCATTTCAGTCTTTTTTTCATCTTGATTATATAATAAGAAAACCTCCTTTTTCAACTAAGGGAAGTGTAAAAGTGATGAGGTCAATTTCCGTTATGCTGTCTCTTCATTCGTAATACTGTTCTGTATCACTACTCCGAAATTTCATTTCCTTTTTCGTCGAACCCTGTGGTATGGGAGAAGAATACTGCTACCGAGTGTTCCCACTTATAAGACGACAAAAAACAGGACAGGGATAGCCCCAAAGGGGACATTCCTAATATATATATATAAAATATATATATATATATATATATATATATATATATATATATATATATATAATATATATATGTGTGTGTGTGTGTATATATATATACATATGTATATATGTATATGTATATATATATATACATGTATATGTATATATATATATGCATATATATATGTATATATATATATATATATATACATACACATATATATACATATATACATATATATATGTATATATATACATATACATACACATATACATATATATATATTTTTATATACATATATATGTATATACATATTCATACATATGTATATATATATATATATATATATATATACATATATATGTATATATATATATGTTTGTATATATATATATATATATATATATATATATATATATATGTATATATATACATATATATATGGGGGTTTGTGTGTTTGTGTATTTGTGTGGATATGTATACATATATGTATATATAATTTTACATATCGTGTTCAAAAGGTTTAGAAAATAAAATGGTCGTCGAGTATTCAAATGCTTCTACGGGAATTGGATTTATCTTCGTCTCACTTCTTGGAAGCTGCAGGTCTGCGATATAACTGTTCTACATCTCCCTAGACACCTACATCTTTCCTCAAGCCATTCGTTGATTGATTGACTTCCACGACTTATACATTTGTTCTTGTCGCCTTCAAGAGATTTTATCGAACAGTTTGGCGAAATGTCCTTCTCCTCGAAAAGGTATCTATTTCAGTCCTTCTTTCTTTCCATTTTGAGTATATGAGAAAACTTTCTTTTGCAGCCAAGGGGGAAGAGTGGGAGTTGCACAGAAACGAGATGACAGGCAACAGACTGAATAAAAGAATAAGATACCATTTCTAGGGAAGGGATCAGTGAGAGAGTCCGCAGGCTCTTTGCTACCGAGAAGGAGCCACTGTGATGCATTGAATAACTTAACAGCAACCAGAACAAAAGCAAAAGCGCTTCCCGCTACGGAAGAGTTTCGTGGGTCAGATATCAGACTTCTAAAGTAACAATTCTAGGGGGGTCTTAGAGGGTCGTTAAAAGTTGAAATTATTTGAAAACTTAGACCTCTACACAGCTGCCATGGCCTCTCCCTCGGCTTCTCCCAAATCCCTTTTAGGATTGTTTTCTGGTGAGTCTTGGTAGTATATTCATTGAACTACACATTTGCCAGTAAAGGGCTCGATCGTAGAACTGAAGGCAAATGTGTTGTGATTTCTTTGTAACTTTTGGGCATTGCGACAAAGGCTCCGGTTAATATGATATGCTTTACAAGGGACTTATCTTAAGAGATACATCAGTGAAAGGTTGACAGGGGAAGTTGTGCGCAAGGTATGATGGTGAAAAGTAGGAGACGATAATAATGATGATGTGATGAGGATGTGATGGTTATAATGATGATCACCATTATTATCATCATTATCACCAAGATCATAATGATTGCCACCATCACCTTCATCACCGCCGCTACATTTATCACCATCATACTCATCAACCACAATAACGAAAAGACTAACATTATTGATGTCTGTTTTCGCCACTGCCACTCACCCTCCACCACCTTGATCACCTTCACTAGACCACCACTGTCACCCTGATCAATCCCTGTACCAAAAACTTCGCTTCCTCCAACGTCATCTTCACAACAGTATCACTGCTACCATAATCGTCATCGCTCCTCCAAACATTTTTAACACCACGGAATTGTCTACAGCCTTCCCTATTCCCGCTTTAACCAACATAACAACCTTTAGCAGCGTTACGCTCACTGCAACCCTCCTACCAAAAGCACCACCAGAAAGAAGAAACACAGCAACGACAACAAAAGCAGTAGGAACAACAGTCAGCACCACAACCACCACGACAACCGGCGTCACAGTCGTCATTGCCTGCCTGGCGCTAGACGCGGCCGAGGCCCACACTGTCCGCATCGTCCACAAAATATGTTTCCTCTTTCCTGCGGCTCGCTCGCACTCGTCTCGTTTCCCTTCACGCCACGCCGCCATTGCCTCATCGCCATACAAGCATAGAGAATTCATTCTGTAACTTGGTTCTTTCATATTCATATTCATAGATTTTCTAAACCTTTCTTTAGGACGAAGGTTACTCTCCATTAAATAAAGTAAGTATTAAAGTTGTAGAACGCGACTAAAGAACTAACATACCAAGGCTGCTGCCCACCTTATAGAGGTATCAGCCGAGTCTGAAAAAACATTCACACCAAGACCCATTCACCTAACCAGGAGAGGGAGAACACATAATTGTTTTCCTTAATATATTACCTATTTTTGTACTTATACATATCTTAACCATTAATTCTATTGTTCGTTCATTTATATATCAAATTTTTGCAGCCTTCTAAGCTATGTACAAATTAGTCTTTTCTGAAATATCTATTCAAGTGTACAACGTTGTGTTGTGTTGCTGCACTGATAAACTAGAAGTAATAAAGCTGAGAGACGAAAATAGGATAGCATAAGAGTTAAGAAAAATATGTTCGAGAGAGACAACCTACAAGCAGGGAGAAGGAGAGAAGGAAAAGAAGAGAAAGAGAGAGGATGAAGAGAGAGAGAGAGAGAGAGAGAGAGAGAGAGAGAGAGACGAGAGGAGGGGAGAAACTTTGGCTCAGCATAGCAACAGAAAGAGGCAACGATAGAGAAAAGGGGGATTTTGATATTCCAAACGTAAAATGCTGAGCAATAGAATTATGACAGGAGCAAAATAAGTTACCGGACAATGATGGCTGGGTACGGGGAGAGGTGTTGTGGAGAATTCGACCTATTTCCAATAGATAGTAGGGACTTGGGATTAGTCCTAACATTTTTTTTTCTTCTTTTTCTTCTTCTTTTTTAACCATGTGGTCTTTTCCTACATTAGTGCTCCATAGTCAAAATTACAAAGATAGTTTTAATCTTCATATGTTCAAAATGTTGGCCGCGAGTGTAAAAACACTGTTGTAGACGAAAGATTTTTTTCAGCATTCGTCCAGGAGTTGTGGCAACTGGCTCCATGACCCATTTTCCCAAATGCGTAATTCCAAGCCTTTAATTTGGTAAACAATGACTTCTACATGCCTCCAGAGGAGATAATCTCAGGGAGAGATCCGGTAATATGCCGTAGGACATTCAACTGGGCCCAGGCTGCCTATCCAGCAACACAGAAACTGCTGATTGAACCATTCACAGACTCATTAACCATAGAATGAGTGCTTTTCTTATGTGTCTCGACATTTGCGCTACGCTGTAGGTTGATTTAGGAAAGGATGATATATCCAGGAGACACATTCTTGCAAGCGTTGGAAAAGTTAACTCAGATACAGCGGATTTCTCTTTGACAGAAAATATGAAGATCCGGTGTCCGAGTCCGGTGATAATTTTGGTTGGGCACGGAATCTAAGGACAGCACCGTGAGACTCTGTAAGGGAAACCAGTTTGAACTGGTTTATGAAGACCGACTTAATTTCCTTGATAACAAATGGCATTTTTGGCTCAGTTCTGACTATCGCTAGGCTATTTTATCAGTCTCCATGGCACCCCACAGGTCAGCGTTTCCCAATCTTTTCCGACCATAGCACCACCTGTTGTCATATCTAAGCAGTCCAGCATCCCTATCTTGTTATTAGAAGGATAAAAGAAAATCAAGTGTACTGCTTGATGATTTATTTTCTTGATTCCTTAGAACTGAAATAAATTGACAATATTGTTTGTAGAAGAAATGAAATAACATGGAAAAATTCAAATATGCACAACTAGGTAATCAATAATACATATACTAATGTGATTTTTGTGTGCATCAGTTCCCAGCACCCCCTATAATTGATTTCAGCACACCTAGGTTGGGTGCTAGCACCTCAGGTTGGGAAACACTGCCCCAAGTAGTGAAGGGAGTTAAACACCAGAGTATAGAACTGCCTTAGATCATGAGAACAAAACGATACGTAAGGCCCCTTTCACACTAGGCAACTAGTGACCGTCACTAGTGGCGGTCACTAGTTGCCTAGTGTGAAAGTCTCGGGCAAATGCGAGCAACCAGTGACTGTCACCGAGTTGTGGAATCCTTTCTCATCATCTCATTAGTTGAAAAAATGGCATCAATAGAGGAGGTGCTTCTGTTGGCTTTGCTGGTCAAGAAAAAAGAGACGGTCGGTGACGGCAACTGCCAGTGACGGTCACTTGTTACCGGAGCGGGCAACCGCAGTGACATAGCGTGAAAGGCTCAATTTGAAATAATGGAAGGCAACTAGTGACGGTCGGTAGCTGCCTAGTGTGAAAAGGGCCTAAGGGTGCAGTAATACCGGTGAGTACCCGTGCGTGAAAGTGAACGCAATAGACCTATGAGGACTGACCCATGAACACAAATATATGAAATCTGATGTATATGGACTGGTACAGGCCTATGGGAAAGTGCGTATGAGAACCAGTGCATGAGGACAGGAGATGACAACAAATATATTGTACGAGGACCGCCACCGGCCTCAACGAGCCTGGTAACGAAAACGAGTGTGTGGAGACCAGAAGGAAAAGCTTAAGGCCCCTATACACTGTCAATCATGATTGCACAGTCATCGAGATTGTGCAATCAGTGTTTGGGCCACACACTATCAGTAAGATTGAGCAATCATTACTTACCTCTTGGAGTTTGTGGAGTGAAGATGAGTAAAGCGGCTGCATGCATAGCCATTCTTGGCTACAAAGGAATGATTGAGTTGTTGGCGCAATCATCGACAATATCACTCATGATGGTGTAACTATTATGCTTGAGCTTACAAAATCAAACCGTGTTGGAAATTCCTCAATCATCTGCGCAAACACTCAATCACACCCACTCACACAGGATATGCTTGCGCAATCATGAATATTGTACAATCATGATTGACAGTGTATAGGGGCCTTTATTTAAGAATCTAGGTATGTAGAGGGCCGGTGCACACATATCAGTGTACAAAGGACTGGGGAATAAAAAACGAGGCACGATGATTGGTGTACCAACACCAGTAACCGAGGTCCTCGATATCAAGATCGATATATTAGGTCTGGTTTAGACAAACCGATCTATAGAAAAAATAAATAAATAAATAAATAAAAATAATAAAATAAAATAACATTACATAGAAACGACATATATGGATTATAAGGATCAACTCATAACAACAGACGCATGAGGACCTAAATATGCATGACTTGTGTTTAAGACCCGTCATGTGGAGACCAGGCTTATGAGGACCAGCATGCAAGACTCAGCGAATGTGAACCAGGTTATGAGGAATGGCCATGAGCCTTCTCATGAGCACCTTCGAAATGATGAGGAAAACAGCGCATATATTCCAGCATATGAGGCAAGTCAGCTAACGAAGAAAACAACGCGTGAGACGTGGTAAATAACCGGGCCCATGTGGTCAACCTCATGGCTATCGTCATGTTATCAACTGCGAAGAAAAAAGAAAGCGAGTCGGGAATGAGGACAAGTAATAAAGAAACACAATAACATAAAGAAAAATCCTTTGCCTGGAAAAGAAAGGAAAAATAGTAAAGAAAAAACACACATGTGAATTATCGCACGAATTGAAATTTCTGGAAAATAAAAATGCTGGAATAATCAGAAGAAAATGTGATCACGAAAAATATTGGACGAGAGGAAAAAAAAAATGAAATATGTGAGTTGGCGCCCCAGTATTTCGAATGTAAGGGAAAATAGAAATGCCATTCAAATTTACGCTCATTAACTAAAATGCCGGGAAAGCCATGAGAAAAAAAAATGGGGGGGGGACAGCACCATGAAGAGGAGAACCCGTATTTGGGTCCTCCAGTTAACGCGGACTCTCCTGCATCAAGTAAAAAGCTTTTAGGTCTCAAATTAATCCACTGCGAAGCATTTAACAACTTCTCGCCGAGGACGCCCCTTCTTTACAGACTTAGTTTTGGGTGATGTCAGTCGGCTTATTCAGATCAGTGACACAGGAGTT
>NC_134791.1:56126831-56139331 GCF_046742065.1 Oratosquilla oratoria
TCTGTACAAAAATAAGAAGAAAGAATTATAAAGAAAATAATTAAACGAAACATGAAGCCAATAAACCCAGACAAAATATTAGATTTCATTATATATCATAATTCCAAGAAAACTAGTCATCTCCCTGAGAATAGCATGTGACAAGCACGAAGGCACTTCAAAAATAATGCCATATATAGATTTAATTGCAACAGAGGGAACTGTGAAACCTTCCCATCATCCTGCATTGGCATGACGACCATGACGTTGTCCCGAAGACTTTCTAACCGCCTTTCTTCTGGAGCACCAAAGAACCACCTGAGGCAAATGCCTAATGTTACCCTTACGAGAGAAATACTTAGAGATAGCACAGAAACTCTGGATACATGTACCTAAGCTCAATATCCAAGCCGACGATCTGCGGGTTCTACCTATCATACGACGCGCGGCCACGGACCAATCAGAACCCACGACAAGAGACTGGCCCAGCCAAAGCAGGGAATTGGCCGGGCGAGCGGCGATTGTGGCTGATTCTGATTCACTTGCTGACAAAGTTTGGGCGGGTATGTGAGAGAGGAAAATTTAATATGAGCAAAAGTAAATTAATAAGTATAACGAACAATGACGGCAGTAGATTGAATGGGAGTTTTCAGTGTTTGAGTTCACGTATGGCGGTGAACAGAGGAGAGAATGTGGAGGTGAATTTATACATAAAAGGAGTAGTATAAATGTCTGGGTGGAATGATGTGATATGAGAAATAAATATTTGGGGATGAATGCAAAGAAAAATTTGTATGAAAGAGCGATTGCATCTACGATATTGTAAAGAACAGACTTGAAATATGAGGAAGGTAGAAAAAAAAGCGTACTGAACGTATTTCATTATACATATATATATATATATATATATATATATATATATATATATATATATACTTTTTTTTTTTTTTTTTTTTTTTTTTTTTTTTTTTTTTAGAAATATGATAGGTATCACAAGGATAAATTGAGAAATGTGGAGAGGCAGAGAATGGAGTCATAAAGGAAGATATCGGATAAAGGAATGAGGAATGCATGGCAAAAAAGAGTATGGAAAGCAGAAGTGAATAAAGTGTAAGTGTAAGGAAGAGGACAGGATGCAGGGATGACCCGTCATCCAGGAGGTGCCAAGATGGGAGGGAGGGAGGAGGGTGGAGGGGAGTGGAATATATGGGAAATGAAATGGGTGGGAGTGATTTCTATGCCTTTTTCTTTTTGGCTACCCCCTGTGTAAGGGGGAAAAAGCCTTTGGTATATGTATATGTATGTATGTAAGGAAGAGCGAGAATCAAATGAACAGACGTGGCGAAGAGGTCTCTGGATACACGTGAAACATCTATCGAGCAGGGGAGAAACAGTTTAAAAGACAGAAGTGATTTCAGGAGGATTGTGATTGGGTGAAGGGATGACGTGGTGTCATAATTTATTTCGAGTGGATGAGGACTGGGTTCTGATATGGGGAAACAGTGGAGATAGGTCAGATCCAGCTGCCAGGGCCCCTTACTGTGGAAGCGCTGTGTCTTGATCCATTGCATTTGGTGGGATACAGGGTGACACTTCATCTATGAGGCGCTGAGATGGGAGAGGTGACTGGTATTAGGTTTATTTGTGATATGAGTGATTTAGTCAATGATAGTAAAGGAATCTGAGAAGGTGACATAAGCTTTTCATTTTGCGACGTACCGCCAAAAGAGTTTTTACGGTCCTTTGTGACGGAATGCCTGAAAACTAAGCTCATATCTTCCTCTGGGTTTTATTTGCCATCATAGACCAACTTGTCCAAATGAACATTATTCGTTGGTGTGTATCTACACTCGGCCAACCTCCCTCCCCCTCATATAGCTATAGCTATATACCAAAGGCTTTTCCCTCTTTCCAGGGAGGTAACCAAAGTCAAAAGACATATACCCACTTCCACCTATTTTATTACCACCCATTCCACTCTCATCCACTACTCTTTCCCCCCTCCCATCTCAGCTCCTCTTGGATGTCGGATCATCCACGTATCCCGCCCACTGCCCTGTGTTAGAAGCAATGTAGCAAGCCACAGCACATTCACAGCAAGGCCGCTTCACTTTATCGGCAACCCTACCCTCTCCGTCCCCTCAGGCATAAAACGAGTAGATGGGGAGAAAATCTTCTGAGCTGTGTCAAAATATCATTCACACAATCACTCCCTAACACCCTCCATCCCCCATCCTCCTCTTTGCATCATCTATGCACAGACATTCTCCATTCACCACTATTTCCTGCCTTCTCCCTCCCTTGCTCAACAGAGATTCCCATCTTGCCCAATGCCCTTTTCGCCCCATCCATCCATCTCATTCTCGGTCGTCCACCTCAAGTTCATTCCCTCCACCTCTGCCTTCCACCCCTCTTTTACTAATCTTTCATCACTCATTCTTTTCATGTGTCCAAATCATCCCAGTATTCTTCCATCAGCATTATCTGCCGTCTCCTTTTTCGCCCCAGCTTTCCTCCTCACCTCCTCGTTTCTCTTTGTGCCCAACCCTGAAACCCCCACCATACTTTTCAGACATTTCATCCCAAGCACATTCAAACTTTTCCTCTTTACGTAAGGGAAAAAAATAGTATTGGCAAAAGTAAATTGTATGGGCAGAGACTTGGAATTTGAGAGAGTCAAATTCCAAGTTTCTGCCCATACAATTTACTTTTGCCAATACTATTTTTTTCCCTTACGTAACTGTCCAAACTTTGTCACCAACGGAATTAGAATCAGCCACAATCGCACTGCCTTCCATAAAAAAAAAATAATAATAATTCTGTTCTCATGTCTTTGCTTTTTCACCCACCAATTCTAATTCTCTGCTTAGTTCTCTTGTGTGAACTACCCTTACCTCCTCATCCATATACACTTTGATCAGCTTTAGTGGCATGACACAACTCAGACACAGCTTTGAATTTGCATCAAAATATTTCTTCATCCCAGCCCTCATGCATGCCTTCCCATTCATATAAACTTGTTTGACCACCTTCAACAGACTTCCTCCTCGATCCATATATTTTTATCATGCTCCTCAAATCTTCTATACCAAACCTATCACATGACTTCTTTAAGTTCAAGAAACCTAAAACAATTACTTCCTTTTACTAAATAATCCTCACAAAACATACTATTCTTATAGATTTTTTGACCGTCTCCAAGTGACTTCTGCCTACACCCATATAGTTGTATCATGCTCCAAAGTAACTATACTAACTATATCACACGCCTTCTCGAAGTTAAGAGAAAAAATAAAACCATTATTACCTTTTACGCAGTATTTTTCATATATCTGTCCTACCACAAACACTTGATGTATGCATATTTTCTTCTGCTAAGCTCACACTGCTTTTCCCCAATCACTTCCCTGTCCCCTTCCAAATCTTCTCAAATAACGCGCCTATGCACCTTACCGACCACACTCAACAGAATGACCCAGAAATTAGTACATTCATACTCGTCGCCCTTCTATTTGTATAGCGGGCTATACATACACTCCAACAACCCGCCAGGACACACATTAAACAACCTCACCAGCCACTCCAGTATTGATACTTTACCCTATGTTAGACATTCCTCGTCCAATCTATCAGATTCAGGTGTCGTTCCAGCATTCATTCCTTTCAATACTACTTTTGCCTGTTCTTTTGTAATAGTCTTATTCTCCTTGCCCATCACTGCCATTCTTTCCACCTCTCACCAATATAATTAAAGTCTACCTTTCCTTTTCTACATCCAACAACTGATTGAAATATTCTACCTATCTCCCTCTCACCGTTTTTCCGCCGTTAACAACTGTCCATCTGGGCTCTTTGTTTCCCCCTCTCTACCTGACTCCCCTTTTCACACTCTTTTCACTTCCTTTCAAAATTGTCAAAGGACATCCATCCTGCCTAACATCTGCTCCTTTCTTCGCCTCCCTCGCCTTACGCTTCTGCTCTGTACCCCATATCTCTCACACGCTCCCTCATTTTTTCTTGGCAACCATTTCTTACATTCTCGCCTTTTCCCGTCACTATTTCACGTACGTCTTTATTCCACTGTTCACTGTCCTTCATTCTGTTTCCAACCATCCTCCTCATTCCACACATTATCTTTGCACACTTTGGTAATTCCTCATTAAAACATATCCATTGTTTTTGCGTACAAAATTTCCCATCCCTTCCACTATGCTTAGCCCGGTAATCATCCGTTTTTCCATTTTCATTCAATTCATTCCACTCACTTTTAGCATCTTTCTCTCCCTCTCCCTTGCATTATTTCTCCACCTTACATCCACTTTCTATCCTTCCTGATGATGATCAGATATTCCACTGCTGTCTTTCCTTAACAGATTCAAATCTGGAAATCTTCCAATTACCTTCTTGGGCACCACTACATAATCCATTTATGCTCTCTTCACTACGTTCCCACCAACTATCATGGTCCATGTATACTTACGTACATGATGATAATGATAAAACACTTGATGTATCCATATAAGGTGAGATTACTCGTCAAATATCCTGGTCAGTTTACGTCTTTGTTAAGATCCTGATTTGGAAACAATTTGACCGAAATAAAGATGCAAATTGCAGTTTCAAAAAATAAAAATAGATTTTGGGTTGAATTTGAATTTCAATGACTTCGACTAGTTTGTTGCGGTAGCCGGGATAGGATGATGGGATGGTGGTAATGTTTGAGACGGCGTACGTAGTAACAGGATTGGGGTTTGTACTGGCAGAAGTAGAACGGGTGACAGTAGGAGAACTTCCTATAGTGGTGGTGGCGACGCTGACATTGATAGTAATAGTAACGGGACTGCAACTGACTGCAACTGTTGGAGAATGTAATAGTGAAGGTATTGGTAGTAGCTATGGTGGTGATAGTAATACTAGTAATGATGACGATGAACTACTTCAGATTATTTCGTATACTTAGAATCAGACGACTTTAGATTTCACCTGAGAGATAAGGAGAATGATAGCGTTTTCTTGAGAGAGGCATTTCTTCCAGAATAGATTTTACTATTTCTTCTTCTTCTTCTTCTTCTTCTTCTTCTTCTTCTTCTTCTTCTTCTTCTTCTTCTTCTTCTTCTTCTTCTTCTTCTTCTTCTTCTTCTTCTTCTTCTTCTTCTTCTTCTTCTTCTTCTTCTTCTTCTTCTTCTTCTTCTTCTTCTCCTTCTCCTTCTCCTTCTCCTTCTTCTTCTACTTCTTCTTGTTCTTCATCTTCTTCTTTTTCTTCTTCTTCTTCTTCTTCTTCTTCTTCTTCTTCTTCTTCTTCTTCTTCTTCTTCTTCTTCTTCTTCTTCTTCTTCTTCTTCTTCTTCTTCTTCTTCTTCTTCTTCTTCAAGGAGAGGAGAGGAGAGGAAAAAATAGGAAAACAAAATTACATTTCAGTAGAAATGGGCCGGCCGGACTGTGCCACACAGGTCTCCAAGGACATGAGTCCGTATCCGAGGGAGTTCATTACTATGTGACATTGTTTTGGTAACGCTCGGCCCACAGTTTGCTCGAGGGGAAACGAAAGGCCTCGTAGCAGGAGAAATAGTCCCCGATAAACTCTCTCTTAATATATCTCCATCTTACATTTTCATTCATGCATTTCGTTTTCATTCTCCATGTTACGCCTTACACTTCTCTGTGTGAAGAGGCCTTCTGTCATCTTGTTGGTTTGATTTTTCATTGCGTAACATTATAACGTGCACATGCGCAAGCAAGTTATGGTGTTTAGGATCGAGGACGAAGAATCAGATGGGTAACGGAAACAGAAAGGCAACAGAATAGGAAAGTCCAAACGAAAGCACTAAACATAAAGGGCTGCAGCACGCCAAAGGAGATAGAGCAGCGTTTCTCAACCAACCAAGGTTCCCCGGAACCCTAAGGTTCCGCAAAAGGTCCCTAAGGGGTCCGTAAGAACAAGCGAGATAACCTAATGCACTTTTGATTTTTTATCTAATTTCATATACGTAATATAATTAAACATGTATGACATATTCTTGGTTATTTTAATAATCTAATATAGACATCATCCTATCTAAACTATTATTACGATGGAAATAAAATGAGAAAGATATGGTATATATATGTATATATATATATATATATATATTTTTTTTTTTTTTTTTTTTTTTTTTTTTATTTTTTTTTCACAGGAGTTCCTTGAGACATGCAATTTATATTAAAGGTTACGCAAGGGTTAAAAGTTGGAGAAACGCTGAGATAGAGTAATATGGAAGACGATGGGCATTGACGATTGTTTTAGAAAAGAGAAAATTCACCCTTAGGTAGCATCAACTGAACCCACAAAAAAAAGAGAGAAAATTATGTTGCGTTCTATGCTCTAACTTACACTCGAGTAATAGAACCTCTTGTAGAAGAGCAAATTGTTATCAGATTGTTTAGAGTGAGACCTGGAGTTGTGTTTCAAACCTTCTCATTTTCTACGAGTCACTGGGATCATACAAGAGAGATGGTTGGATTAAACGGATACACCAGGAATTCAGACGGGAAAAGAGGAAAGCTTTCGACTAATTGCCACGTACGAGATTGATGTGGAAAATGGAAATTAAGGGTAGCGTCGGAAGCGCCGTGTTGAAACAGATGGAAAACTCCCTAACGGGGAGGTCAGGGTGACCCAAGGGAAATACTGCGAGCAGAATGGCGACGAGTGACGAGTGGTGTACCACAGGGATCGGTGCTTGGCATCAGCCATGTTTTTGATACTTGTCACGTATTCTGGTGAGGGAATACACTATTATGTGAGCACGTAGTCAGACGAAATGAAATTATTGGATCAAACAAGGTTTTCTTTAAAGGAAATTAAAAGGTTATATGAAAGAAGTCATATATTGATACTGGATCTATACCCGGGAAATGCAATGTGATAAACTTTGAAAATAAGCAAAAAATAAGAAATTAAATGCGAGCAGCCTGATTATCTAATGAAGTGGACCTAAGAGGGGTGGAAAACGCGAAGGATTGTTGAGTCTATCATGTCTGAAAAAGAAAAGAAAGGAGAGATAGAATTATACACGAGAGGGCCCAAGCCAAGATTTTGTAGACAGAGACGACTATTTCCGCTTGGCCGAGTATACAAAGTGAGGACAAATTCAAACAAGAAAAAGAGGACAGCTGCGAAATATGAAATATGTTTATAATTTTCCAAGCAGAACAATAAACGGGTGGAATGGTGAAAGAAGTCTTTGAGTGCCTCGTTGATGGCAGGATTTAAGAAGAGTTGTGATGAATTAAAAAAAAAAAAGTCTTATAGAACCTATAATGTTTAAAAATGCGTCTCGTTGATTTAAGGAGAGTTGTGATGAATTAAAAAAAATCATAAAGAACCTATAATGTTTAAGAATGCGTTTCGTTGATGGCAGGATTAAAGAAGAGTTATGATGAATTAAAAAAAATCGTATTGAACCTAAAATTTTCAAGAATACGTCTTGGAAGCAGACACATTTACGAAACATGACATCGTACTCATTTGAGACATGGACACCTGTGAATATACTGACACAACTTTGTGAAAAAGCAGGAACATGCAAAAGGAACACAGGAGTCGTTACATAGTCGAGGGGCATCAAAACTCTCGAGGGATCTGAACTGAACAAAGGTTATATATAGTAAGAGATGGGATGTTGTGCGGGTCGCTTGATCTCGTAAACACGATTAGTTAAGCTTTGGCAAATACCTCACCTAAGATACAGATTTGTCGTTAACGAGTGCACGGGTTCTGCGCGTAGAGAATGGAAGAGAAGTAAGAGGAGGAGGAGGAAGAGGAGGGAAGGATAAGAAGGTCAGGCGAATTCGGCCCCAGGCAATCAAGAGGAGAGAAAAATAGGAACAAAGTCGAAGTAAATCCGAAATAATTTGAACCAATTTATGCTTGTATGTGCCCCAGTCCCTCCCCAGTATTTCCACCCCCCTTTCTTTGTCCTCTCCTTTCTCCTCATACCTTCTACAGTCACCTCTCTCCTACTCTCACCCTTCTCCTACCTCTGCAGTCCTCCCCATATCCTTCTCCTGCCCATCCTCCTGTCCTTTCCTTTACCTTTCCCCCTTCCATCTCCCTTCCTTCTTCCATCATCCTTTTATCGCCTTCTCTCTCCCTTTCCTTTTTTTTTCATTTATCTTTACATGTGACCCGTGCATCCCCTCCATTTTATCCTCTCACCTCTCCCCTCTCCCTCTCCCCTCTCCCCTCTCCCCTCTCCCCTGTTCCATCTTCCTTCTCCCACTTCTCCTCTCTTCTCTCCTTCCTTCCTTCTCCCTTCTCCCTTCTCTACCCTCTACTGTCTCCCTTCTCTTTTCTTCCCTTCCTCCTTCCACTCTCCTCTGCACTCTCTTCTGCCTCTCTCCCCCTTTACCCTCCTCCCTTTCCCTTCTCTCGTTCCTCGACCATGTCCCGTCCCGTGTCTCATCTCCCTTACCATTTTCGTCTCTTTTCAACCCCGTCACTTCCTACGTTTCTCCTCTTTCCTTCTCCCCTGTCCTATCTCCATTCTTCTTTCTCTATTCTCCCACATCTACTTTGATAGTTTCCCCTTCCTCCTCTCCCCTCTCCCTTTTCCCCTCTCCCATCTCCCCTCTTCCCTCTCCCCTCTCCCCTCTGTCCTCATCCTTCTCCTCTTCTTCCTCTCGCCTTTCCCCTCTTTCCTCACCCTTCTCCCCTTTTCCCTCTCCCCTTTCCCCTCTTCCCTCTCCCCTCTTTCCTCACCCTTCTCCCCTTTCCCCTCTTCCCTCTCCCCTCTTTCCTCACCCTTCTCCACTTTTCCCTTTCCCCTTTCCCCTCTTTCTTCTTTCCTCTCCCCTCTCCCCTTTCCACCTTCCCCTCTTACCTCTCCCCTCTTTCCTCTCCCCTCTCCCCTTTCCCCTCTTCCCTCTCCCCTCTTTCCTCACCCTTCTCCACTTTTCCCTTTCACCTTTCCCCTCTTTCTTCTTTCCTCACCCTTCTCCCCTTTCCCCTCTTTCTTCACCCTTTTCCCCTTTTCCCTTTCCCCTTTCCCCTCTTTCTTCTTTCCTCTCCCCTCCCCTCTTTCTTCTTTCCTCTCCCCTCTCCCCTTTCCACCTTCCCCTCTTCCCTCTCCCCTCTTTCCTCTCCCCTCTCCCCCTTTACCACTTTCCCTTTTCCCTGTCCCTTTCCCCTCTCCCATGTCCCGTCTCCTTTCTCCTTTCTCCTTTCCCTTTGTTTATTTCCTCTTACCACTCTCACTTCTCCTCTTTCCCCTCTCTTCTCTTCCTTCTCTTTCCCCTCTCCACTCTTCTGTTCCCCTCTTCCTTATCACCCTTGCTTTCTCCCCTCTTCCTTCTCCCCTTTCTCCCCCTCCCTTCACACCTTCACCTCACCCCTCTTCTCTCTCCCCTTTCTCCCATCCTTTCTCCCCCTCCCCTCACCCCATCATCTCTCCCCTCTTCCCTCTCCCCTATCCTGACCACTTCTTTCCTCTTAAACAGCAACCTACGCTTTTGCAATAAAGTACTCGCAAAATATAGTGCAGCCTCTTCCTTTTCTCTTTAGTACTTACGTCATTTCAACTTGCATCCATTTTTTACAACACACAACCCCTCCATGTCTTCGGCACCCGCGCCTTCTATCTGCCACGCTACCTTAAATACAACCCAGTCTTCCTACCTTCACAGACGTCTGTGCAGACCTGTATAACTTCCAGCAACCTCCCAAAGCGCGAATCTCCACAACTGTGTCCCTTCGGGCCTCGCAATTCTCCTATTACCCAAGTATCTATAGCTCTGCCCTCTGCTGTAACTCACCTCCCCAGAGCCCACCCGCCTATAAGCTACGCTCCTATTACCACTACCCTCGCAACGGGAACTTATATTTTTCCCTGAATACTTACAAACCCACGAGCATGCGTACACACACACACACACACACACACACACACACACACTCACACACACACACGCACACACACACACGCGCATACACGCACACACACACGCACACACACACACACACACACACACACACACACACACACACACACACATACACACATATACACACACACACACACACGCGCGCGCACATACACACATATACACACACACACACACACACGCACGCACACACACACACACACACACACACACACACACACACACACACACACAAACACACAAACACATACACACACACACAAAATATTTGTGTCTGTCTGAGGACACGTACATGTTCGCAAAATTTCAATAGGTTATACCACTAGTTACATGTGTGTACGTATATCTACGCACAAGATTAGAATTTGCAGCAGTAGTGTTGTTCCTATACAATAGATAAATAAATAAATAAATAAATAAATAGATAAATAAATAGATAAATGAATAAATAAATAAATAAATAAATAAAATAAATAAATAAGTAATCAAATAATTAAATAAATAAATAAATAAATGAATAAATAAATAAATGAATAAATGAATAAATGAATAAATGAATAAATGAATAAATGAATAAATGAATAAATGAATAAATGAATAAATGAATAAATGAATAAATGAATAAATGAATAAATGAATAAATGAATAAATGAATAAATGAATAAATGAATGAACGAATAAACGAATAAACGAATAAACGAGCAAACGAACAAACGAACAAACGAACAAACGAATAGATAAATAAATAAATAAATAAATTGAAAAATAAATGAGATCATGAGAATGCAAATAATGACAACTATTTTTAGGGAGGTTAGGAAAACAAAACATTCTCCCCTTATTAGAAGAAAGAAGAGAGGTGTGTTAAGAACAAGAAGAGGAGGCGACAAAGTCTCCAAATTTAGGATGGTAGAGTGAAAAGGCTGAAAAATATCAAGGACCACACCTTTCCTAGCTATCAACCTCTTTAAGAACCTAATTGAGAAAACAGTCAAATCAAACAACATAAAGACAAAATTAGATTTGACAGTGGAAACCGCAACGCAGGAGTTCAGTTATCTTTATATATATATACATATATGTATATATATATAATATATATATGTATATATACACATGCATATATATGTGTATATATGCTATTAAGAACACGGGTACGTGTGTTCACTTATGCAAAGTAGACCACTTGCAAAAAAGAAACTAACGAAGCAGAGCGCTTTCGTATATTACATCCTCAGTGCAACTTGTTGCACTGAAGATGTAATGTACGAAAGCGCTCTGTTTCGTTAGTTTTTTTCCAAGTGGTCTACTTTGCCTATATATATATATACATACATATATATATATATATATATATATGTATATATATATATATCACTGTCCAGTAATGTCGTTACACATTAGTAATTGCACTAAAAACCCACTATTATTTGGATTTAAGAAAAGAAGGAAATAACGAATTTCCGTACATTTCGATCACTTGCTGTGATCCTCTTCAAGCTGAATACATAGACAAGAGAACATACATATCTTATATACAGATGAGAGAGGTAAAGTTAGGGAACATGGACAAGACATCTCATGTGGCATCAAAACCCGCGCAACAATATAGATGCCACATGAGATGTCTTGTCTATGTTCCCTAACTTTACCTCTCTCATCTGTATATAAGATATGTATGTTCTCTTGTCTATGTATTCCGCTTGAAGAGGATCACAACAAGTGATCGAAATATACGGAAATTCGTTATTTCCTTCTTTTCTTAAATCCAAATAATAGTGGGTTTTTAGTGCATATATATATATATATATATATATATATATATATATATATATATATATATATATATTACAACTCCGTAAGGGATATCAGCTGTACAAGAGAGGCTCAGGCACCTTAACTTACACTCTCTGGAAAGACGCAGAATGCGGGGTGATCTAATTGAGGTGTTCAAGTGGATCAAAGGCTTTAACAAGTGTGATGCAAACAAGGTCATCATATTAAAACAACAGGGCAGGACTCGCAGTAATGGATTTAAATTGGACAAATTTAGATTTAAGAAGGAAATAGGCAAGAATTGGTTTACTAATACGGTGGTCAACGAATGGAATAGACTTAGTAACCATGTAGTGAGTGCTGAAACTATCAGTTGTTTTAAGAAACGGTTAGACAACTTTATGGATGGGGATGACAGGTGGTGATGGATATGGAGCTGCCTAGTGTAGGCCTTATGGTCTCTTGTAGTCTCCTTCATTCTTATGTTATGTTCTTATGTAATGCAATCAATATGTTAGGTACTTTAATGACGCTCCTAAAGACCAGAATCACACAGTATTCTATAAGTGGAGACTAATCCCCCTCACTCGGTATGAGTCAAATTCTTGCGCGCACTATCGCCTGCCATACGTACGATGTATCACACTACTCACATTATAGAATATAAAGTCACTGCCGTATTACTCGTTCTCCTTTAATCTGTGTAATAATAAACACAGAAAACGTGATCAAACCAGTTCACAGAATCAGGGGGTAACTCATGTACAACTGCAAAAAAAGAAAAGAAAAAAAAAAATATATATATATATATATAATCAAGACGTT
>NC_134791.1:56149331-56154331 GCF_046742065.1 Oratosquilla oratoria
AAGAGAATTAACTTCCTCTCCCCAATAAAAGTGAGGTCGCTTCTTAGAATTGATTAAAATATTCTGGTGGAAGTTTGTAAAACCAATGCAACCTCCATTGTTCGATGAACGTATCAGTTAATTAATTTTGAAGCCACTCCCTCCTACCCTCATCGTGGTGTCCCTCCAAGGTAAATGAAATCGTTTGGAAGTCAACTGAATTTAAACCTCTCTCTATCTATCTATCTATCTATCTATCTATCTATCTATCTATCTATCTAAGTATCTATCTATCTATCTATTATGTATATATATCTATCAATCTCCATACTCGTAGTTATAACCCCTACAGACATTAACCTTGAATTTAATGTGACCTTTTCATCCCCATGACCGCACACTGCACTGCGTTGCTCTTACTTGGCGGAACTTTATTTTACTAATACAGCCAGCTTTATTTATGAGGAGTCTCTCATGCTCATAAAGCTCCACTATTCGTAAAGAAAAATTAAGAATCCTAGAAAATTCCGGACACCAGGAGCCGTTTCCATTTTCCTGGTATGGCTTTACAAAGCTGTTTCCGTAATATTTGGGACTTTTAAATTCGAGAAATTCCGAATAGAGACATATTTGGAGGCGCTTAGCTGTAGCGGAGGTGATCGCTCAGACTTCCAAGAGGGACAGAAGTTGACGCTAGCTGTTGGATTCGAACTCGGGTTGACAACGTTATAAGATATGACCAAAATCAGCCCTCCCTATGATCAGTATTGCAGAATGATTAAATTATATTGTACCCGTATACCATTACTAACCATTACAATATGCCACATGTGTGACACGTAATCCATGGATACAAGAAGGCACTAGCCTTTGGCAATACCTCCAATGTTGCAGACCTACACATTTCCTTCTGACTCAGACAATGCAATTCATCACAACAACGTACATCACACCATCGTCCAACGAGATTAGACACAAGTACCTAATGTCACCAGACAATTCATTAACCTTTCCTTATATCTACCAAGCTACATAATCGTAACTCCAATACATAAATTATGCCAAGGAACATCCACAAATATTACTAAAGCCATTACAATGCAACTAACGCTCATATATCAGTATATAAATGTCATATGTAAGCTATTGCTGACAACCTACACCCGACATGCTTAGATAGCCAAATTCTCCTATATTAACGGGCGACACGGGAGACACTCTCCCTTAGACTCGGTAGGGAAGACATTCCTTTTGGGAGATTATATCCAAATCTGTAAAACCTCTAGTACCAGCTTAATAAACAAAGAAAACCCGAAAAAGGTAAAAGTTCCCCTGCCAACCCATTGTGTAGCCCAAACATACGGCTAAAATATTCCTCAAATTTTATCTCCTTTAGTTTTACTTGTCTTTATATATACATTACATTTCTACTTATCTAGGTATCTATCTTATTTTATTCTATTCTGTAACTGCTCAATATATTCTTCTTTCTAATAAATTTATCATCTTTAATACTTTGCCCATCATCCAAATAATGCTTGTCAGATCTTTTCTATACGTTTATCTATTTATACTGTATATTTGACTATTCATTCATTTTGCATCTTGCATTTATATTCTGGGTTACTTTATTTCTTCTTAGACATTTTATGGTGAAAATCTTAATCTTAAAAATGACCTAAATCGAACATCGAAAGCGAAGCATTTCGAGGCGAGAAATACCAAAGCGCCACAGCAGAAATATATCAAGACCCGTGATAAATCAAGGATCCTCTAAGCTGAATAGAATTGTGTGGCATTAAGAATGACGCAAATGGTAAAAGAAAGTAAGCTGCGAAGGATATCATCCGATACAACACAAAAAAATACTTCTGATCTTGGATCCAGACCGGAAACCGTACCCAGATGCGTCGCAATTTTCCTTGGCAGACGAGGAATTCCGACGCAAATCAAGTCTTTATGGCAAGTCGTCTATTTCTTCCAAAAACCAGCTCCCAGCTGACTAAAACTGTCTGCCATTCACGAGTCCAAATTTCCAAAATAGGTCAAATTGTTGGTGACGTCTTTTGAAAATAGCCCAATTACTCTTAGTCCCTCACCTTCCCACCCATCCTCCTCCTTCCTCTCTCCTCTCTCTCTCTCTCTCTCTCTCTCTCTCTCTCTCTCTCTCTCTCTCTCTCTCTCTCTCTCTCTCTCTCTCTCTACCTATCTATCTATCTATCCCTCTATCTCTCTCTCTAACTCTCTCTATATATATATATATATATATATATATATATATATATATATATATATATACATATATATATATAGATATTAATATATATAAATATATATATGTATATATATATACATAAATATATATATAGATATAATATATATATAATATATATATATATATATATATATATACATTATATATATATACATATATAAATCTCCGGTAATTAAGAAAAATCGCAATAGTATTAAAGTGTGGGAGGAGGGAGGATGAGAGAGAGAGAGAGAGAGGGGGGGGGAGATGACAGTTTACTCTAAAGTATCTATTTTCTTTTTGTGTAACGGAAGATAAGTTGAACACATTAGATGGTCTTGACTTGATATATTATGAAAGTAAATTAAATTCGAATGACCATTAAAGGTATTCCAGTTCTGGTATACCATATAAACCATTAGTTGCAGCCAATTTTACACATCCTACTTATATGTATGTTTGTACTCGTGTATATGTATATATATATATATATATATATACATATATATACATATATTTTTATATATATATATATACATATAAATATATATACATATATATATATATATATATATATATATATATATATATATATACACATATATAAATATGATTTGCAGAAAAAACCACTGGTAAATAAGAAACGTAGTCCGAACGTTTTCGTCTATTTAAGACATCATCAAGGGAATACAGAAAATGAGATACAGACAGTATATATACAGAAGTAAAGACACAATTAGGTAACAATGGTAAAAGTATCACGCAAGCCTGAAAAAATTGCCAACAGTCCTCAGGTCACAGATGGACCAAATGTCCGAACAGGAAAACATGTAACGATTTTCTTTGAAATAAAGTTATCAAGCCTGTACATACCTAGGCTTAGGTTGATATTTTGGTCAAAAGTTTGCTTTATGTGGCTTAATTCAATTATGTTCCTTTCAATAAAGGAATTACAAGAAGTTATTTTACTAGCATTCTTCCAGTCAATCAAATGATCTTGGTCCCTCACATGAACAAAAATCCCACTAGACACTTGACCACTTCTCACACTGTATTTATGTTGGTTTATCCTTGTTTGTAAGTCCTTGCCAGTTTGTCCAATGTAAAATTTTTGACAATGCAGGCAAGGAATTGTGTATACACAACCTTCAGTGTTATGTGGAGAATTTTTAATTAGAATATTTTTAACTGTGCTATTGTTTTTAAAGACTACATTTATGTTGAATTCCTTAAGTATCTTTGGTAGTCCTGCCATACTCTCATGAAAAGGAAGCACTAGTAAGTTCTTATTACAAAAATTATTTTTCTCTTGTGGAGTTTTATAGTAAGTTTTTATGGCCATAGTGTGTGAATTGTCTATCAAATGCTTTGGATATTTTAAGTCTGATGCAATGCTGTATATCTTGCTCAACTCGTTATTCAGAAATTCAGGGCTGCAAATTCTGTATGCTCTGAGGAACATTGAACTAAAACTAAACTCTCTGTCTTTAGTTCAATGTAAATAGCAAATAATAGTAAATTGACATATAACTAATAATAATTGAAAATCAAACAGACAAATGATAAGAAAACAAAAACAAATAACATAAAATAAATTATAATCATTACAGCATCTTGCTTAGGTATTTATCTAAATGATTCTTAAAGCTTCGAACTGAACTACATTGCACTACCTGTGCAGGAAGTTTATTCCATTCATTAACTACACGGTTGGCAAAGTTGTTTCTACCTATTTCCAAATTGAATCTATTTCCGGACAGTTTAAGACCATTGCCTCTTGTCTGATTGTCATTCAATGTGAAAATTTTGTCACTTTTGATGTTGTCAATTCCCTTTAGAATTTTAAAGACCTGTATCATGTCACCTTTGAGTCTACGCCTTTTTAGGGAAAACAGATTCATATATTTTAGTAGATTTTCGTATGATTTATTTTTGATATTTGGAATCAGTTTTGTGGCTCGCCGTTGTACTTTTTCCAGTCTGTCAGTGTCTTTAATGAGATTCGGTGACCATACGGAAAAAACATATTCCAAATGTGGACGTACTAACGATTTATATAGCTTGTTAATGAGTGATGGACTTTTGAAATCAAAAGATCGCGCATTTAGTCCTAGAATTTTATTTGCTTTATATATATATATGTATATATGTGTGTGTGTGTGTGTGTGTGTGTGTGTGTGTGTGTGTGTGTGTGTGTGTGTGTGTGTGTGTGTGTGTGTGTGTGTGTGTGTGTGTGTGTGTGTGTGTGTGTGTGTGTGTGTGTGTGTGTGTGTGTGTGTGTGTGTGTGTGTGTGTGTGTGTGTGTGTGTGTGTGTGTGTGTGTGTGTGTGTGTGTGTGTGTGTGTGTGTGCATGTATATAAACGTACGTAACCATAATATCTTAGATATCCAATTTTATTCATATTGTTTTGTTCGTGCTGTGGCGTGAGCCATAACTCCAAAGGAACCACCTATTCCAAGTTCTTCCACTTTGCTGTCCTGACCCTCTTAGAGCCTCTCTCATAGCTCAATTTGAAATATTTCAGACCTTGCCTGTTGAGAGTATTGTTCCAGGAGTTATGCCAACACACTCCTCTTAAATTTTCTTTTGTGTTATTTCCGTTACAAGGCTAGGCATTGTTATTTTTTCTGTCGTAACTTCTCCTCTCTTTTTTGTACATGTGTAGCAAGTAAATACATGTTGTTTGCATGGAGTGGTATTTTCTTTTGTAATTGTATGCTTTTACTATAGTACGTTTATATATATATATATATATATATATATAT
>NC_134791.1:56164331-56169331 GCF_046742065.1 Oratosquilla oratoria
TATATATATATGTATATATATATATATATATATATATATATTTATATATATATAATATATATATATATATATAATATATATATATATATATATATGGGAAAGGTGGAGGGGGAAACACGGGTCTTTATCTGATTATCGAGGTTATTCCTGACCGGTTTCGCTTACAATAGCTTCTTCAGAGGCTATTGTAAGCGAAACCGGTCAGGAATAAACTCGATAATCAGATAAAGACCCGTGTTTCCCCCTCCACCTTTCCCATAATTTGTCCCAATGTCTCTCTCTCTCTCTCTCTCTCTCTCTCTCTATATATATATATATATATATATATATATATATATATATACATTTACATATATATATTTATATATAAGTGCGTGTGTGTGTGCTTGTGTGTGTATGTGTGTGTGTGTATATGTGTGTGTATGTGTTTGTGTGTTTGTGTGTGTGTGTGTGTGTGTGTGTGTGTGTGTGTGTGTGTGTGTGTGTGTGTGTGTGTGTGTGTGTGTGTGTGTGTGTGTGTGTGTGTGTGTGTGTGTGTGTGTGTGTGTGTGTGTGTGTGTGTGTGTGTGTGCATGTGTGTATGTATGTGTGTGTACATATATACATGCAAACACATGTAGGTCACATTTTTCGCAATTATTACGGATTTGTTTAATTAGTAGAGACGTTGATTGTAATATTTTCATCTCAGAAAGACCAATATATATACATATGATATATCATTTGTATTAAAAAGAAAAGTAATGGGAAAGGTTCACATCAGTGGGAGTTTAACAGTTACCAAGAGCATCACCTGTGCCCTGGGTACTAAGACTTCCAGGGAAGGTAGCTGTTGGATTCAAACGTGAAGTGGTGCCGGGACCAACACCGACCCGCTAATAGACAAATATGAAAAATTAAAATTATCGGAAACAGACCCACGCCATGGTGAGGTCACTGCTAATAAGATTACAACGGGATCAGGCATATTGTAATCAGACTTAGCTAAATCCACAGTACCTGCGGAAAATGACCCTCGGAGCTTTCGCGGCTTACGTTGTTCAAATCCGCGGCACAGCGGCGCGTATGAGCAAAAATGTCCCACATTGACCAGAGGAAATCCGCAGCACGGCGGCGCGTGTGAGTAAAATTGTCCGACACTAACCAGAGGCATAGTCTTCAATACGGCAACGCTCTTCCAGGTGCATTATAACAAGGATTACTCAGTTGGGCTACTCCCTTCAATACAGTGACGGCCCGTACCTGCACAGCAGTGTCCGGCGTTGACAAGCACACAATCGCTGAGCCATCTTCTCGAAGGCGTTGAATTACAAGTTAACATTTGGTCTGGCTGCCATTTTAATGACGCTAATGGTGTCCCTTTCATTAACACCATATCTTTATTTCATCTTAATCCGCACGAGTTATAAAACCTTTATCTTAGGCCTTGTCTGGGGAAAAAAAAATCAACAAGATTTAGGAGGAATTTCAAATCTCACAAGAAAAAGAAAAGAAAAAACAAGAGAGGGAGAAATGCAAATCTACGTGAATTTTAGAAACCATTTTAACCTTCCTTAGGGTCCACCAGTACTTCACATCAATCAGCGATAAAATTAAAATTATATTTTTAATGTACTTTTTATTCTGCACCTTTCCTTGTATGTTTGAAAATGGAAGAGAGTTTTCATGTTTAACCAGGATCTTTTTTATAATTAATTGAGTATTGATCCTTTGAGATGTGTTAGAGAAGGCAGAATATTGTTTTCGAGATGCCTATCGTTGATGCTCTTTTTCATTGCACTCATATACTCTACTATATCAAGTTTTGTTGTTTGTTTTTGTTTGTATTTGCTTCTTTGTTCGTTTATTTTTGTTTTTGTTTGTTTGTTTGTTTGTTTGTTTGTTTGTTTGTTTGTTTGTTTGTTTGTTTGTTTGTTTGTTTGTTTGTTTGTTTGTTTGTTTGTTTGTTTGTTTGTTTGTTTGTTTGTTTGTTTGTTTGTTTGTTTGTTTGTTTTTGTTTTGTTTTGTTTTTTGTTTTTTGTTTTTTGTTTTTTGTTTTTTGTTAGTTTGCTTGTTTGTTTGTTTGTTTTTGTTTTTTGTTTGTTTTTTGTTTGTGTTTGCTTTTTGCTTGTTTGTTTGCTTGTTTGTTTGTTTGTTTGTTTGTTTGTTTGTTTGTTTGTTTGTTTGTTTGTTTGTTTGTTTGTTTGTTTGTTTGTTTGTTTGTTTGTTTGTGTTTGTGTTTGTGTTTGCTTTTTGTTTGTTTGCTTGCTTCTTTGTTTGTTTGTTTGTTTGTTTGTTTGTTTGTTTGTTTGTTTGTTTGTTTGTTTGTTTGTTTGTTTGTTTGTTTGTTTGTTTGTTTGTTTGTTTGTTTGTTTGTTTGTTTGTTTGTTTGTTTGTTTGTTTGTTTGTTCGTTTGTTCGTTTGTTCGCTTATTCGTTTGTTCGTTTATTCGTTTGTTCGTTTGTTCGTCTGTTCGCTTGTGCGTTTGTTCATTTGTTCGTTTGTTCGTTTGTTCGTTTGTTCGTTTGTTCGTTTGTTCGTTTGTTCGTTTGTTCGTTTGTTCATTTGTTCGTTTGTTCGTTTGTTCGTTTGTTCGTTTGTTCGTTTGTTCGTTTGTTCGTTTGTTCGTTTGTTCGTCTGTTTGTTTGTTCGTTTGTTTCTTTCCTTTTCTTCTTTCTATCTTTCTTTTCTTTTTCTTTTTTCCATTCTCTCGTTGTAGTGAAATAATCCTTCCATTTCCCTCGAATTAGTTGAAGAAACATTTTGAAGTCAGAAACTTGGACACTGACAACAAGAACATCTCCGCAAATACAAGCAGCAGAAATGGGCGTCCCAACAATGACCCGAGGAGTGACTAGACGTGATAGAATTAGAAATGAAGAAATTAGGGAGAGATTAAGAGAAACATCTGCGCTGAAGATAATTGAAAAGAACGAATTAAGATGGTATTGTCATGTCAAAAAAAAAATTGAAGATACAAGACACGCAAAGAAATTCTTGGATTGGGTTCCTCCCGGTAGGAGCCCGGTAGGACGCCCTGTGAAACGATGGACACAGGGAGTGGAAGAAGTTGCTAAACGAAGAGGAAGGAAATTGCAAGAAATAATTCGAGATGAGGACTTCCGGAACAGGGATCTTTGGCAAAGATTCGTAGAGGCCGAACAAGGACATGCAT
This sequence comes from Oratosquilla oratoria, assembly GCF_046742065.1. Classification (NCBI taxonomy): domain Eukaryota; kingdom Metazoa; phylum Arthropoda; class Malacostraca; order Stomatopoda; family Squillidae; genus Oratosquilla; species Oratosquilla oratoria. The sequence goes on from NC_134791.1 coordinate 56,167,486, forward strand.
AGCCTACCTTGCGTCTGGCGAGAAAGGGGAGAAATGTATTGTACACGTAAAGATGGAGTTAATAAATGTGGTTGATATCTTCTAAGAAGCTTTGGAAGGTCTGCCTTTTATGTCTTAATGCGTTTGTTTGCACTCCGAACGATGGAAGTTACAAACAATAATTTATTATTCCTTCGCTGTTTCGCATGAATTGTCGAATGCAAGAATTATGCCCTCAGCACTTTAGATACTTTAGTGATAGCACTATACCATGTCACGCACCATTCTGTTATGACTGCAGACTTATTTCCTCTCACTAAAGAATACTGCTCACTTTCAACTGTCCCTCCGTTCTGCTTCCCTTCTGAAATATCTCCTTTGCCATCTCTATGACGCCACGCTGGTTATTGCTAATAAAATAGAGCTTTGGTAGAGATGCCAGCCATTGTAGTACTCATAAGCGAAGCAAATTTTAACACGGACTTTTGATTAAGTACTCTTACTAAGTAAATGAAAGTATCGTAAGTTTTATTACGGAAATATATAGAAGCACGGCGCATTGAGTTTTCATGGATAACCTCGGCGTGGGAATGCTTGCTGGGTAAAATGAAATCTTTGGATTGCTGTATCTGATGTGGCCATCCCTCCTCTCAGCGGAATAAAGAAGACACGTCTCTCCATCGCATTGTTTCAAACGTTGCAACAATTGTTGTCTTTTCACCGTCGTTTCAGTGTCACGTCTGGAGGCCCGAGGTAGGCGGTTCGAAACCCCAAGAGACATCGGATGGCTCAAGTGAGAGCAAACGAGCTTTAATCTCAAACTCTAACAAAGACTCTCTAAGAGTCTAGTCACCTCGCAGAGCAGGTAACGGCTGGTTTTGTTGAAAAAATAAAAATTTTGTTTATGACTTTGTCAAAGTTAAAGCAATGTTGACCTGGTCTGACCTGGCTGACCGTTCCAGCATCATTGATGATGGTGTCAGGCCTCAGTTCTGAGGAGTATCGTATTACTGTCACCTTTCAGAGATTGAAGGCTGATGTGGCGGAGGCGGCTCCTTCAGCGCCGGGAGATGCTTTTCCTTCTACAGCAGAGTTTCTCAACCTTAAGGTTCCCCGGAACCCTAAGGTTCCGCAAAAGATCTCTAAAGGGTTCCGCGAGAACAAGTGAGATAACCTAATACACTTTTGATTCTTTATTTAGTTTTATATACGTAATATAATTAAACACGCACGACATATTCTTTGTTATTGTAATAATGTAGTATAGACATCATCCTATCTAACCTATTATTACGGTGAAAACAAAATAAGAAAGATATGGTATATGTTGTTGTTGTTGTTGTTGTTTTTTTACGCAGGGGTTCCTTGAGACATGCAATTTATTTCAAAGGTTACGCAAAGATAAAAAGGTTGAGAAACGCTGTTCTACAGTATTAGTGCTTCTCAACGTTAGTAATTAATTTTTATCAGATTGGCAATATCATTTCTAAGGGGGGGAGCGCAATTGAAGGCAACTGAGGAAATCTGGGTCAATTCTTTTATTCAATTTTTTTTTTTGGTTTTTACTTTTCATTGATGCTTTGTTCCTTTGAAGTGGTTTTAAACCAAGGCTTTATGGGGGTTTTTCAGCTGAAGGGGAGTTTATTTTTCAAATGATAAGAATTGTATATCACCACATTGGGGAACATCAGGATTTTAAATATGATTAGGTGGAGCATGGCCAAAAATAGATAGAAAACCACTTCTTTACACTAACTATTACTATTTCATTTAATTCATATCCGTGGAATTCCCTCCACAATGATCAGGCTGTAGCCAACCTTAACAAACCCTTCCATGCGGGGATGGCACATTTCCTTGTAATCTG
>NC_134791.1:56174331-56176831 GCF_046742065.1 Oratosquilla oratoria
TTCGAATCTTAAAGGACAATTAGCATTGCTATTTTTTGCCATTGCACCATATATTATTCCTTTGCAAATATTTAAGTCTTCTACTGTTAGATCACAAAATTTATCTAGATTACAAAAAGATTTAGTGATTTCTATACTTTCTATTCCTTGTTTTGTTGTTGCGAACTTCAAACCGTAACCTAGTGTGGCCTTTTCATCACCACTTAGAACTTTATTGGATGCATGCATGTTCCAATCATTATAATCAATCAAGGTTTTTTAATTTTTTGCTAATTGGAAAACGTTATTACTTGACAATATCTACAACAAACTAAGAATTGAATTTTTAAAAACTGAAACTAAGTTAAACAAAAAATTTAAAAACTTGATTGATAATAGTGATTGGAACATGCATTCCATCCCAGACTTTGTGATTAATCTATCCAATAAAGTTCTAAGCGGTAATGAAAAGGCCGCACTAGGTTACGGTTTGAAGTTTGCCTACCCAGGTACAGCCTGAGATCTACTGCGTGACCCGCGCTCCTCCGGGACGCTCCCCGTATTAGTCCATCAAACATGTGACTTGCCCAAATACATCAAAAACGTGACCTGTCCACATGACCTAAACTAACCTAACCTAACCTAACCTAACCTAACCTAACCTAACCTAACCTAACCTAACCTAACCTAACCTAGCCTAACCTAACCTAACCTAACTTAACCTAACCAAACCTAACCTAACCTAACTTAACCTAACTTAACCTAATCTAACCGAACCTAACCTATTTATGTCATTCTTAGAAGATTTACGAAGTGTGTATGGCTAGAATAAAATGTATGGGAATATATGATAACATGTTTATCTTTACCTTTCTTCCTTTCATATGAATGTAATTGGAAATCCAATTATCTATCTAAACCATTCCTGGTATATGTACAAATCATGTGTTTATCGCTAAAATAAATGTATGGAAATGGTAGACCACACGCTATAGTACTAACGGGAGGTAGACCTCACGCCATAGTACTTACGAGAGTTAGATCTCACGCTATAGTGTAGTAGACCTCACGCTATAGTAGCACCTAATCCAAAAGGGCAAACAGCAGACCACACAACCACAGGCTTAAAATCTCAGTAATAGGAATCGTCATCATCATCATCATCATCATCATCATCATCATCATCAATTGGGGGCATCATATGCCACGGAGTATGTTATTTCATTCACTCCTCTGGCGACAGTCCCCACGTGGGTCTCTGCGAGGGTCAAGCTCTCATGCAGCCACCCTTCCATCCCACTCTAAACAGGTCCGATCAATTTACCTCAGCCATGAATTCTGTGGCTTTATTTTTTTTATTTTTTTTTTTTTTTCGTCTGTGGCGGTTTGTTGCATGCTTGGGTTTGTGGTGGTTTGTCCCATGCTTGGGAGGGCTTTGAAGTCCTCTGTTTGTATGTTTAGATTTGGGTTCAACTCTGTGATATATAATGCCCCTACGATGATACCACACCAAACTTGGACATCTCGGGCACATATATATCTAATATATATATATATATATATATATATATATATATATATATATATATGTATATATATATATATATATATATACATATATACACACGCTATAGTAGCACCTTGGATTATCTATAAGAGTAACATTTATTCGTTTTCATTCTCCGTACAACAATAGCCGTCATAGGTTATTCTAGAATAATTTCTTGTGCCATTCTCTCTATTTCACAATTCCTGAATGCTAACCAAATAACTATACAAAAGTATACGTATGTGTCCTAAGAATTCTTATTGTGAAGTTTTCTTTCCTGTCGGTGGCACACGTTTGCGGAGCACAAACTTGCTAGATTTAATTTCTCTGAAGTGGGAAGAAAGCGACAAAACATTAAAGCAGTTGTAGTTGGATGAACATCATATTGTTTTTTCTTAAACATATCACGAAAAGAAACAAAAGAAAACCACAACAACAAAATATCTAAAGGACCTTTACAATGTAATTAAGTTCAACTATACTCCTACTCGAACGTAGGACGAATCGACCTTACACAACATATTCGAGGATGAGTCCAGCAGTCAAAGGGACCGTACCTTTAGACGACGTATCAAATTCACTCGGAAGCATGAGCAAGGGCTTTATTGTATGTGACGAATTATATAGCAAATATGACCAGGGATAAGACTCGACTTGAATACAGAACAGCACCAAGAAGAGTCGGCAGAGGGATGGCTCTAAATTCGGTACCAAAGTCTGTAAGGTTACCAAACATCTTCTGTCCTTTCGTTTCCGAACTCCTCTGACGCCTTGGTTGACCAGACCAGAAGATATTTTACATTTGACTAATGCAAAGAAAACGGAACTGTATCCAGCTAGAGTCTCAAGTGGGTTAGAAGATATAATACATGTGGGAATAATTAATAGAAAACGCAATGGCCTGTCATTTGAGGAATCATGGGCAAAAGAGCACCCCCGAATGAAAAAGAAATATATATATATATATATATT
>NC_134791.1:56186831-56189414 GCF_046742065.1 Oratosquilla oratoria
GACTAGTAAAAGAGGTATGGAAGGCAGATGTGGAGGGAGTGAACATGAGGGGACGTCCTAGGATGAGGTGGATGGATGGGGTGAAGGGGGCTTTTGGGGAAGAGGGGAATGTCTGTTGAGGAAGGAAGGGAGAGGACGGAAGACAGAGGTGAGTGGAGAATGGTTGTATATGGATGATGTTGTGACTGCATGAGGAGGAATGGGCGGGGGGGGGGGGGGGTAGTATGTGTGAGTAAATTTTGACGCAGCCCGAAGGGATTTCTCCCCGTCCTCCCTTTATATGCAAAGGGGGACGGAGAGGGGGGGTCGCCGATTAAGTGAAGCGGCCTTGCTGTGGATGTACTGTGTCTTGCGACACTGCTTCTGACCCAGGGCGGTGGGCAGGGTTCAGGGATGACCCGTCATCCGGGAGGTGCTCAGATGAGAGGAAGGGTGGGAGGGGTGTGGAGTGTATTTAGGGATGAAATGGGTGGGAGTGTTTTTATGCCTTTCCCTTTGTGGCTACCTCCCTTGGAAGGGGGAAAAAGCCTTGGTATATGTATACAAAAACAGTTTTGTGTTGTTCTTTTATGATATCTGACTACTTGAAGATCTAAAGTTTGTGCTAAAGTTAACCAATATTACACAATCTATATCATCGTCTCCAACAGTGGAGCAATCTAAAGGAAACCACAATTTTTTTTTTTTTTTTTTTTTTTTTTTTTTTTTTTTTTTTGTCAAGTAAGCTGCTCAGGGATGAAGTATATGATATTAACTAAGTTTTTGTCCGATGCAACATGCAAAAACAGCTTTCATTTCTTTCTTTTGCCTAGCCCAGCAAAACGGCTATTTTAAAACTTTAAAAAAAAGTGCTGCAACTAAAAATTTGAAAATTCGTAACCACATCATCTAAATCCATATAGAAAAATGGCTCTACAAATAATATATAGATAGAGACAGTGTGAAGGAATTCCTTTGCCAAACCATCAATATTTCAAATTCTTTTAGAGCTTAGGTGACTTCTGTATCTAATATCACGTTTGTATTCTTTCTGTATCCACTGTTATCATTTAAATATTACCATCAAATATGTCATTAATGATTAATCGTAATCCGTTATGCCAGGCACAAGCGCAAAATCATTTAGCATATCAACATGTCAGTTTTCCACTTAAGCCTTAACAACGAGTGTCAGAACTATCTTTTACATAAGTGATTATACGCCGGGGACTTCATAAAAGAAAAGAAAGGAGATAAGCGAGAAAAGTTACTTCATAAAAGCTTACTTCAATGTTTCGGGTCAATAACCTTTCGTATTCCCTTAGAATGATTATACGAGAAAGGAGATTACATTCTAACATGCCGTGGATTTTTATCACTACAGAATATACTTTTTTTGAAAGTTTAGTAACATGTAATTAAAGAAGACACGAGAAGTCATGAAAATTTTTATTTCAGTTAAATCTAGAAAATACAGCCACGTTAATGAAGTTAACCTCAGCTATGTTAAGTTAAATTGATTATGGTTTCATTCACATCTCCAGCTTAAAGGCCCAAATAGTGTAAACCAGAACATGTAGGATGCCATGCTTGTCAAAGAAATGAATAAGATAGCCCAGCAGCAATCAGAATGAAAACATAGTTACTGCCCTACACAGAAGAGGCTTGACGCTAGGCTATAGAAGATTCCAGAGCAATAAACACAACGACAGGAAAAGGAAAAAGATTGGTTAGTGTCATGAAGAAATGGAAGCATGTGTTCTCAATTTGCAGTGTTAAACCTTTCTCCATAAACTTTCCCAATACCGCAGTCGACTCAAGTGAACACTCTCGGCGGTTGGGAAACTTCTAAAAGATTCAGCCACGGGCGCCGGAGAACGCACGGAACGCCTGTACGTATATACAGTGAAGCTCCCTCCCACCCCCACATCCCGTCTTCATAATTCAGTCCGGCGGTTAACAGATTTTTTTTTTTTTTTTTTTTTGGTGGGGGGAGGGGGAGGATCAAATTTTCATGAAGTATCGAAAGACAAATTTCTTTGCTACGACAAATTTCTTTCCGAATTTGTCCACTGGCTAAGTCCAGACGCCAGGAAAAGGCCTTAGGCATTTTGTATTGTTTTTAACTAACAACAGTATCACTGTCGCAAACCCCAGCTATTACTTGGCAACACCTACCCTATTCAAATATAGAATAATCCACTGATTTATTCATTTATTAATTTATTTATTTATTCATTTATTTATTCATTTATTTATTTATTTATTTATTTATTTATCTATCTATTTATTCATTTATTTATTTATTTATTTATTTATTTATTTATTTGTTAATTTATTTATTTGTTTATTTATTCATTTATTTATTCATTTATTTATTTATTTATTTATTTGTTTGTTTGTTTGTTTGTGTATTTGTTTTGTTGTTGTTTTTTCTATTTTCTCCATGTCCTTCATTTTCTTTTTCTTCTTTTTTTATATTCATTTTCCTCATTTCTATTACGTTCCTCGTTTTTGTCCTTTCTTAATTTCCTTTATTTTTCTTTTTTCTATTCTTATCAACTTTATTTGCTTCATTGTTTTTAATTCTTGCGATTTTGTTTT
>NC_134791.1:56197414-56199914 GCF_046742065.1 Oratosquilla oratoria
TTAACTGTGTTTTTCACGTGATATATATATATATATATATATATATATATATATATATATATATATATATATATATATATATATATATATATATATATATATATATATATATATACATATATAAAACTTAAACCCACTCTCGGAGAAAGATAAGCTGAGATACAGAGTAAACCGTATATTTCGACCACTAGCTGTGGTCCTCTTCAGCAGTTACAATTATAGGGTACATATACAAGAACTTATATACAGAGGAGGAAGCTACAATAGGGAACTCAGTAAGCCTCAGGTCACGTGCCCTGAGTGAGGTCGGACGTTTCGTCCTCTGGAGATGAATTTATTCACTGCCATACTAGTAATGGCATCTGGTGACCATTGACCTTTAGAAGTGTTATAATTCGGGAACTGTTTTATTAATGAGGACTCAATAATTTTTCTTTTAAAAATACAATGTGATTTGTATAATGTAGCTGCATTCTTCCAATCTATTCTGTGATCTAAACGACTAGAATGGAGGAATACAGCAGAGTTTTCTTGGCCGTATTGTAATGAATTTTTATGTTCTTTAAATGTTCTTAAAACAACTGATAGTTTCAGCGCTTACTACATGGTTACTAAGTCTATTCCATTCATTGACCACCCTATTAGTAAACCAATTCTTGCATATTTCCTTCTTAAATCTAAATTTGTCCAGTTTAAATCCATTACTACGAGTCCTGCCCTGTTGTTTTAATATGATGACCTTGTTTGCATCACCCTTGTTAAAGCCTTTGATCCACTTGAACACCTCAATTAGAAGTGCCTGAGATTAGATATGATTCGATCACGCTTTTTTCAGGTAATATCTCTCTTTTTGCTAAGATTGCTGCCCTGGGCCAGTCAATATTTTGGTTATTTAATGACTTATTATGAAACAAGGCATGGTTTTCTTTGGCAGATCTCACACTATATTTATGTTGGGAAATCTTTGTTTCCGAAATTTTTCCCAGTTTGTCTAATATGAAATTTACTACAATCTTGGCAAGGTATGCACTACCCCGCTGTTGTTAGGCGGGCTGTGTTCAATTAGAATTCCTTTTATGATGCCATATTTGAATGCTATTTTGACATTTGATTTCTTGAGGAAGTTTACAATACCAAGGAATTTTTCATGAAAAGAGAAAACAAATGTTCTAAGACGTTCGTGATAATCTTGTTCTTCAGAATATGTTCTGTAAAAACGTTTCTTAGCGGTATTATGACATTAAGATTATGAAGGGAATACGGTAAAAATTTCTCCAATATTCCGGATAGTACTTATTTCATCATAAAGATAATCTGGATCTGGAATCCTGTAATCTCTCAAGCACATCCGAATAAAAACAGATCTTTTGACAATGATACGATGATCAGAGTAATAGTCAACATATGAAAGAATGTTTGTGGGTTTTCTATAAACTTTTGTTTTCAATATTCCATTATATATTATTACTTCTACATCCATCGAGGTAAACTAATGTTATTTTCTACCTCAACACCGAATATATATATGTATACATATATATATATATATATATATATATATATATGTATATATATATATATATATATAAATATATATATATATATAAATATATATGATATATATATATACATATATATATATATATATATATGTATATATATATGTATATACATACATATATATGTATAGATATACATATATATACTATATATATATGTATATATATACATATATATATATATATATATGTATATATATACATATATATATATATATATATGTATATATATATATATATGTGTGTGTGTGTGTGTGTGTGTGTGTGTGTGTGTGTGTGTGTGTGTGTGTGTGTGTGTGTGTGTGTGTGTGTGTGTGTGTGTGTGTGTGTGTGTGTGTGTGTGTGTGTGTGTGTGTGTGTGTGTGTGTGTGTGTGTGTGTGTGTGTGTGTGTGTGTGTGTGTGTGTGTGTGTGTGTGTGTGTGTGTGTGTGTGTGTGTGTGTGTGTGTTTGTGCGTATGTGTATGCATGTGTCTGTGTGTGTCCGAAAAAATGCTAATAATGTTGTAGGGGAGGAGGAGAACGGGGAGGATAAAGACGATGAGGAGAACCAGGAGAAAGAGGAGGAAGAGGAGGAGGATAATCATGAGAAAAACGAGGAGGAGAAAGTGGAGATGGAGGAAGTGGAGGAAGAAGAGGAGGTATTTGTCTTCGTCGCCGATAGATAGCGTCGCCTTTCCCCTTTGGGACAAAATCCCACCGAAGAGGAGATGGGGGGAGGGGGAGGGGGAGGTGGGGGGTCACAGGTGATGAAGGAGTGATTTATGGAGGAGGAAGAAGGAGACGTAGAGGGAGGAGGAGAAAGAGGAAATGAAAATAGGAAGAAGGGAAGAGGAGGAGGAGATGAACAGGAGGATCAAGAGGAAGATGGATTACTATGTCATTCAGGGTTACTGTCCCAGAGGACAATTTCGCACCAATTCGATGGGGTCAAAGAGGCGCT
>NC_134791.1:56214914-56217414 GCF_046742065.1 Oratosquilla oratoria
CAGGGAGGAATGTAGGTGTAAGTAGATTGTAGATTGAGAATAACAAGTAAATGTCTTGGGGGGCTAAAAAGTTTTATGAGAAATAGTCATCTGAGAATGAATGCAAAGAGAAGATTGTATGAAAGGGTGATTGTACCAACTGCATTGTATGGGACAGAGACTTGGAATTTAAAGGAGGCTGAGAGGAAAAGTTTAAATGTGCTTGAGATGAAATGCCTGAGAAGTATGGTAGGGGTTACAAGGCTGGATAGAGTGAGAAACGAGGAGGTAAGGAGGAGAGCGGGAGTGGAAAAGGAGATGGTATGTAGGGCTGATAAGAGATTACTAGGATGGTCTGGACACATGGAAAGAATAAGTGATGAGTTTCATTAAAAGAGGTGTGGAGTGCAGGGTTGGAGGGAGTGAACTTGAGAGGACGACCGAGGATGAGGAAGATGGATGGTGCGAAGAGGGCGCTGAGCAAGAGGATAAGTCTGTTGAGCAAGGAAGGGAGAAGGCAGGAGATAAGGATGAGTGGAGAGTGACTGTACGGATGATAATGTTATGTAAGGAAAGAAGGGGGGAGGGATGGGAGGGTAGGGGGTATTTATGTATGAATGATATTTTGACGCAGCCCGATGGGATTTTTCCCCGTCTTCTCTTTTCATGCATGAGGGGACGGAGAGGGGAGGGGGGGCGCCGATTAAATGAAATGGCCTTGCTGTGGATGTACTGTGTCTTGCTACATTGCTTTTGATCCAGGGCAGTGGGCCAAATGCAGGGATGACCTGTTATCCAGGAGAGGCCAAGAAAAGAGGGAAGTAGGGGTGGGATAGTGAATGGGAATGGATGAAATGGGTGTATGTGTACGTGTGTGTGTGTGTGTGTGTGTGTGTGTGTGTGTGTGTGTGTGTGTGTGTGTGTGTGTGTGTGTGTGTGTGTGTGTGTGTGTGTGTGTGTGTGTGTGTGTGTGTGTGTGTGTGTGTGTGAGAGAGAGAGAGTGTGTGTGTGTGAGTGAGTGAGGGCGTGTTCGTATGAAAGAGACCTTGATCCTAGAAAACAGTAGATTGCAATTAATTATTTATACTACACTTGACATTATTAGATAGTCAGCCAGCAAGGAGTGTCTCTTACAAGATTGAATAAATTACAAGGGATTGAATACACAGTGAGCCTCTTTTAAGCTAAGTATAATTGCCTGATGTTAACCAGGAAAATGTTTATGACTCCGAACTAAATGGATTAATCGAGATGGTGATCCTCCATTGAAGCAGAGCAGAGAGAGGCGAGAGTCTGAGGAAAATCGTCGGGCTTCCTCCTGATATGTTCCGCAAAGAAGAATGTGGAGCCAAACTGAAAGGGATATATACTGGATGGATGCAGTTGGCGGCTCATACACACACACACACACATACATATATTATATATACATATATATATACACATATATATGTACATATATATATTTTTTTTTCAACTACAAATCACTTTTAATTCCATGCCATCGCAGTCGAGACTGAAGAATCGCTCGATGGAGGCATCCGTTGGAAATTGAAACGTGGACGAGCCGAGGATTCGAGCCCAGCTAACCCGTAACAAAGTTACAGTGACTTAAACCAATACGCTATCAAGAGAACGTATTGGTTTAAGTCACTGTAACTTTGTTACGGGTTAGCTGGGTTCGAATCCTCGGTTCATCCACGTTTCAATTTCCAACGGATGCCTCCATCGAGCGATTCTTCAGTCTCAACTGCGATGGCATGGAATTAAAAGTGATTTGTAGTTGGAAAAGATATTAATTGATCACAGGGAACCATTCAGTGTATATGTATGTATATATATATATATATATATATATATATATATATATATATTTTTTCAATATATATTTATATATATATATACATACATATACCAAGGCTTTTTTCCCCTTACCAGAGGGGTTAGCCAAAAAGGACAAGGCACAAAAACATTCCCACCCATTTCATCCCCGAAAACACTCCACACCCCTCCACCCTCCCTCCCATCTTAGCACTCCCAGATGACATGGAATTAAAAGTGATTTATGGTGTCGCAGGACACAGCACATCCACAGCAAGGCCGCTTCATTAAATCGGCGATATCTCCGTATCCCATATAAAGGAGAGGACGGGGAGAAATCCCTTCGGGCTGCGTCAAAAATTTTTGCTCACACACACTACCTCACCCCCATTCCCCCGTCCAATCCATCTCATGCATCACAACATTTTCCATATACAACCATTCTCCATGGGTGGGGAAGGGCAAACGAATATGTGCTGGGAATTGAGTTTCTTTCCCTAACGTTTAGACCAACTTGGTTTTCTTCAGAGGACATGTTGCATTACAATGGGATCACAAGTCTTATACTCGCAGCGAGGCGGAACCCGGCCAGCTGTGAACGTATGGGTCAGGTCTTCTCTTCGGCTAATGATTTAATTATCAAGACACTTGCTGTTTTTGAAAGGCATTGAAACCCATCTCTGTCATTGTTATTTTCCCT